>NC_089763.1:54292586-54365086 GCF_040412425.1 Macrobrachium rosenbergii
AGCTGACTCATAACTGTGCTACTCATTTTCATTTTTGTCTTCCTTGATTGTGAGTCCCTTCCGATCTCAGCGAGTCTTTCCTTCCCTCCAAAAATTCCGAACATTGTCAATTTTTCAGCAGCCTAACATCATCTGTGCTCTCTACGCTACTCAAAATAATTAATCATTTTTATTAGTTTTCTGTAAAAGGAAACTGCTGAGATGGTTATTCGTCTGTCCGTCCGCACTTTTTCTGTCCGCCCTCAGATCTTAAAAAACTATTGTGGCTAGAGGGCTGCAAGTTGGTATGTTGATCATCCACCCTCCAGTCATCAAACATACCAAATTGCAGCCCTCTAGCCTCAGTAGTTTTTATTTTATCTAATGCTAAATTTAGTTATGCCCATACGTCTGACACCGCTATAGGTGCCAACAACAAAGGCCACCACCGGGCCGTGGCTGAATATTTCATTGGCCGCGGCTAAGAGTTTCGTGGGCCGTGGCTGAGAGTTTCATACAGCATTACACACTGTACAGAAAACTCGATTGAGCCGATGAAACTTCGGCGCATTTTTTACTGATTTATATTTTGACCCTTTCAACCCTCCGTCGTCCACGCATACAAAGCAAACAATTCTTCTCAAGAGCTTTTGCTTTTCTCTCTCTCTCTCTCTCTCTCTCTCTCTCTCTCTCTCTCTCTCTCTCTCTCTCTCTCATTTGCAGTCTCCCTTCACTTTTCATTGCAGTTGAGGAGAGTTACCTCAGGTTCCTCTTTACTTATTCTATCCTTTCCTTCCAAGGCCATTTCTCCTGCATTCAAGCTCTTTTTCGAGATGCTGCCCTCTTCTTAGCTTCACCCGTTCCATTTTTCATCCCCCGCCTTGCATCATCTGCTACACATATCCATTTATGACTGGCGTTGACCCCGTGGACCATCGACGCCAATCACGAATGTGTCGTCAACCTATCGAACAAACACCGAGATGGAAATGGGATCTCTCCTTCATAGTGACCCCCAAGGGTTTTCGGTGGTCGTTATCTAGGACTAATATTTCATGGGGGTCAATATCTTTATAATATTTACAGTCTTCTGTTTATATTTTTAGCAGTAATCTCCAACGGCCTTGTACTAAACACGCCGCAAAGGTGGATACATACAGAGATAAAACCCTTGGGGGTCACTATCTAGGAAAGATCCTAGAAATATGACTGGGCCTAAGGCTACCGGTTAAATTTCGCTTTGTCATCTAGTATAACGAACCGCGTGGAAATACCAAAGGACTGTGCAATTTGGAAAAGCGTAGAAACATTACCAGGGCAGATGTGAACATAATCGTGGGAATTTTTTTATGGAAACATGAAAGAGCCAGACAGCCCAGATGGCCCTAAGAGATTCAGGGTTGCCATCAATCAGTTAAATAATCATAAAAATATACAAATGACGAAAGTTGATAAATCCGGTGTACTGGCATTTTAAATAAAGAGAAGTATAAAGAAAAATTATTATTCTTTGAGTGATGAAAATGTATACAGAGCTATCAACCTGCAGACGGTATGAACAGTAATTTCAAGAGAAAAGTAGAAGAGCTATACAAAGGAAATGAAAACCCTAAAAAATGTTGTGTGTGACCTCTCCATGTTACCTGTGGAACAACAAACACTCCCAAAACCAGATATTAGTAATGTTGGTTCCACATCTTGTATTTTAGCCAAGTACCAGGTAGATATTTTCATCCCACTGGATGGTACCATCTACAAGGCTAAAATAAAAGATAATGTTGACTTGATAAAGAAACCAAATAATGTGCAAATTAATAGTGAATCCCGGCTTGTAAGTTTTGACGTGGTATCTTCACTCATAAAGGTACCTATTGACTATCTGCTGCAGTTGTTATCGGATCGATTACAGAGTAAACAGCTGGATATACCACTTTCTGATGAATATTCTAACAGGATTGATTAAAACGCGTAAAAATGTAAAGGTGAATTCAACGGAAAGTGTTACTCTCAAAATTTTGGTATGGCAATGAGTAACACTTTATCTCCAGTGCACAGTAATTTGTATATCGAATTTTTAGAAACCAAAAGTATCAAACAAAATCATTCCATGCACTGTATTATGGTACAGTTATGTTGATGATATAATATGTATTTGGCCATGGAACGAAAATGGAAATGCCTTCTTTGACAAATTAAGTGAATTGTGAACAGCAATAAAATTCGCTCTGGAAATGGAAAAGGATGGGAGCCTACCCTTTTTGGATTGCCTAAGACCTAGAGTTAGCTATGGGTTTAATTACAGTATCTACAGAAAACCCACCAATAAATCCGACTATGGTCATTTTTATTCTGGTATTTGTGTGTGTGTCTGTGTACTTAGAATATTCTTTGTGATTGCTGAAGAGCCCAATCATCTGTTGAAACAACTTTTGCAAAATAAATTTCGTTTCTAAAATAAGGAGTCTGATTTGTCACAGGTTGATCATTAATACTGTAGCTCTGTCTTCCTTTCTCTTATATTATTCTATGAATTTATTTTTTCCCATTTGTAATTACTGTCATAATATTGGTCTCATTTCCTCTGGTCTCTCATATTTTTTTTTTTTGTTATCTTTCTTATAAAACCCAGTCCTCCTATTCACTGTACTTCACGTATCATTTGGCCCTCTTCTTCTTGGGCGTAATTAGCCTTCTTTCATTCCTTTATTGTTGTACCAATTAACACTTGCCAGTTTTTCTGTCTCACATTCTTTCTTTCTGCTTCTTTCCTTAATGGCATCATCATTCCCTACTCCTCTCTTTTATTCTTTCAAAAAAAATCCATTATCTGAATTCATTCTCTCTCTCTCTCTCTCTCTCTCTCTCTCTCTCTCTCTCTCTCTCAATGCTCCCGCTGCTGCTATGTATCGTGTGATTCCTCGTCGATGGAAGAGGCTTCTTTCCTTTTCCCCTCTGTTCCTTCTTTCTGCTTCTCAGGTGCCTCTATTCGCCTCGCCAATTATGCCGCCTAATGATCGCAATCGCCACATGAATAAATTTCCATCAATTATCTTTCGGATGAACAGGTCTATTGAGCTCCCTTCGGAGGGAAGGGGAGGCCAGGCCGGGGGAGACCGCGTAGACCGCGACGGGAATCGATCATCTTTAGCTTATTATTATTTTATCTGTTGGATGGGAGGAGAAGAAGAGGAGGCAGATCCGACCACCCTAAGTATAATAAAAGTTCCTGTCTTCTCAGATATTTGATTAATTGGATTTAGAACCAAAACAGGACGCGATGGCAACGTACACACAAAGGACTGGGCTCTCGAGGCCCTTAAGTTACTTGATTAATTGGTTTTAGAACCAATCACCAACCCGCCAAAATAAAGAAATAAAAGACAGACTGGGTTCGTCCTCCTAAAGTATTTGATTAATTGGTTTTATAACCAAGGACCAGCAACCGGATAGGCAGCCCCCCTTCCTTTCCCTCCCGCCCTCACGAAAAAATGTCCAAGTTTTGGTTTCCGTTCGTTTGAGTTATCTGATATATTAGTTTTTGAACAAAAATCACTTGCCCAAGAAAATAAATATATCTAAGTTTGGTTACCATTTCCCCCAGACTAATTAAATAATCGGTTTTTCTTGGAACAATTAATGTGAATTATTCTACTAAGCATCATTTTGCCAAATATCCTGGAAAACATTTGGAACCCATAAATATCCTTTGGAACACCAGGTTTCAGCAGCAATTATCAATAATGCCTCTGATTGGAGATTGGATTTGTGATGCTTCTTTGAAAAACTAGAAACCATAAAGTTACTGATTCATCTCTTTCATTGTTTCACCTCCAGTCTTGTTATTTTTGCATACTGATTATAGGCTACATGATTCTGCCTACTTTTTTAAATTAAATTTACGATATAAATTTTCGTGTTACCTTTTCGTCTTTGTAGTATATACAATCGTAAGCGTACTTTTACATACAGATGTACTGAATTATGTATAATCAGTGACTTAAGCAGTAACATTGCTCACCGTATTTCGTGAATCGATTTTTGGTTCAGTCTTCAAACAAAGCAACAACTAGCGTTGAAAATAAACATCATTTGCCGCTCCACTGGAGCATTTCTGCAGCAGTTGCTGCAATCCCAGGATCGGTCCTAACATCGTTGACTGACTCATCTTTTCATTTTCCTTATTTAGCTCAGAAACCCTCTGATTTCTTCTGATGGATGTCCTGTTCTTATGGAGTCTTCATTTCACAAACATTCACTTTTTTCTTTTCCACTAAAGTTTTCTCACAGCCGTCTTCTAATCTGCACATGAATGCCGCCTATCATTAACAGCTCATCATTAATACTCACCACAAATAATTCTGAGTCTTTTATCTTACTAGTCTGCTTCAAATCCTTTCCTCTCACTGTTTTATTCTTATATTTAGTTATTTTAATTAATTCTTTTTATTTTGTCACATCCCTCTTGGTTTTTTTTCGTGCTTATAAATCTCTCATATAATTCCTCAACTATAAGTTTTTTTCACCGGCATCTCCTGCATAACAGCAGTTTTCATTGTCAGTCAAACTATATTTTATTTATCACTACCTTCATATTTTACCTGTGATACAATGTTTCTGGTGTCGTTTTCCTAAGGTTCGTTTTGACACATCAGTTTGATTGTGATACTCGGACATTTTGCTCATGAATTTTACCTGTCACTCATTTTATCCTATCAATTTACAATGTAACATTTCTGTGCATAAGGACATTCACAGTCACGGGTTCCAGTGTAAATCGTTCTTCTATCTTGCGGTTATAACTTTCATAGGAAGTTCAGTCTCGCTGATAAGTTCCATATTACCTCAGTCTTCGCAAAGTGTTCGTAAAAAATCTCATTTCCGATTTATATAATTTATTAAAGCCTTTCCAACCCTCTTGTATCATTCCAGGCATCTATCAACACGTACACTCTCATTCGTTCTTTTTTTTCCCTTTACAGAGCATATCTATATTTTCCATATTCACGGTTCCCTAAACAAACTTATCGTTTGGGTTTGCAATACATTTTGGCTCCTTTCATCTAATAGTTATTAAACCCATTATTATGTATCTTTTGCTTGACAGTTTATCCTCACTGAAAGTTGATATACAAACATATACATATATACACATATACATATATATATATATATATATATATATATATATATATATATATATATATATATATATATATATATATATATATATATATATATATATATATACATATATATATATATATATATATATATATATATATATATATATATATATATATATATATATATATATATATATATATATATATATATATATATATATATAAGCGAATACCACCGAATACCACAGGAAAATGACAGGCATAAGTTCAGTACCAAGAGCTTTCATTCAAGCATCTTCGGGGCACAAATGAGACAATTTTAGTCTATGACCGCGTGATCCCGGATTATCCTGTATTATCTTTTTGTTTATTACCCTTTGACAATTAACCATCTGGTATTCTTGTTCTCTTTGTTTACCTTGTAACCTTTTCAACTGTCTCGTTTGTGCTCCGACAATGCGTGAATAAATACGTTAAAGCTCTTGATACTGAACTTCTGCCTGTCATTTTCCTGTGGTATTCGCTTATATACTGAAGTCACGTGCATGCACTGTGATTTTTAATATATATATATATATATATATATATATATATATATATATATATATATATATATATATATATATATATATATATATATATATGGTGCTAGAATTCTAAGCAAGAAAAAGTGTCTCTACTAGGTTTTGTTCTAGTCGCCGAATTAGGGACCTCTTAGTTAACCGTGAGTCATCGCCGGCCAAGAAGAAGGACGAGACGATAGTCTCAATACAAGGTATAAACTTAGAATTGAAGGGGCCACTGTCACCTTACTGAGCTACTCCCTCGAAACGGGAAGTATGCGAAAATGAAAATGATTGGTGAGGATGGAAGGTGCACAATTGAAAAGTAAAAGTTGAAGACTGGAAAAGAATCAGGTATCGGTGAATGCACTCGTGAGACACTTGTGGTATAGTGGTGGAAGTGTGACTGAGCGAGTGTATGGGTTGCCTGTAGAAGGGAAAGTCCCAAAGAAATGGTTTACCATTTTTTATAAAGGAGAAAGTGTTATAGGTTACTGTAAACATAACAAAATACTACTTGGTATGCAAAGGAAGGTGTGTGTTAAGATTTTAATGGGGAAGTTGGTCTAGAATCTAGATTAATTCAATTAATTCATCTAGACCAACTTCCCTCTTTCCCCTGTAAATCCGTCTGTCTAATGTGTTACTTTTCCAAATAAAATCTTAACACACACCTTCCCTTCAGACCAACTAATATTTTGTTATTTTTACAATAACCTATAACACTTCCTCCTTTATAAAAAAAGATAAACCGTTTCTTTGGGACTTTCTCTTATATGGGCACCCCATACATTGCTCAGTCACACTTCCATCAATATACCACAGCAGTCCTCACGAGTACATTCACCGAATCATTGTTAAAGATTTTAACTCTGGACGGTGTAGAACCTTTGTGAGACGTCGGGCTCCAGCGCTTCTAGGGCTCATTATAAGACCATCACCATAATTTTGGGAATTATAAGCAGTCTAACTAGTACGAGTTATTTTAAATCCCAAAAGCCTTAGATTACTTCCGCAGGAGAACCGCAAATGAAATTTGTACAACTCAGATATTTATTAGGAAGTTATCAACTTTAATTAAATTTGCACATTATATATAGATAAGCAATGTCAACTTACTGCATGCATGGAATTTGTTTTAATGGTGAATAATGAATTATAAAAACAAATCAGTTTATGTAAAAATATACTAATTCATTTAACAGTTTTACAAAATAGGCCTACTTGTAGTACTACCGCAATTACTGACAAGTAGAATACATTGCACAAAGGAACCATGCTTAGTATCTCTGTAATTCGCATGTTGAGCATTTAAAAATCTAATTATGATTCCATCTGCCACTGACGTTTCCTCTCAGCATGTTTATTTTACTGAAAGTTTCTAAATACAAATGAGAATAAAGTTTGGCAAATGAGAGTCTAAAGTACGCAAAAAAATAAAAATATAAACGTGTTAAACTAAACATTACACCATTGCACCTTTCATACAGGACAATGCTTTTGTTTGCCTTTATTAACATGCTGTGACATACATAATTGTTTGCTGCAATTCCATCCGTAGTTCATAATAAAAGTGAGTTGGAAACCACAATGAATAGCAAACAGCTGATTGTATTAAAAGCTCTCTCTCTCTCTCTCTCTCTCTCTCTCTCTCTCTCTCTCTCTCTATACACAAGAGTAAAGTGATAAGTGTAAATAGAAGTCAGGAAGACAGAAGAATAGAAGCGGTTGGTTTGAATGAGAGAAGACTTGGATGTTTGAGGAGATTATTAATCAACCCTCCACATTGCTGAATGTGAATAAAAGTAAAAATAAATTCATGTTCATTTGGATTATTTTTGCAATATATGTTCAGAAGAGGAACTGGAAGGAAGAGAAATGTACAGATACGAAGAAACGATTAAATAACATTGGTAAAAAGATAGACCAGAGTTTATTTCATATGGTTTGGTTTTGTGGAGAGAATGGAGAGCGCTAAGCTCGTGAAGAAAGTACATTATATATGAAATAGCTGTGAGAAAGGAGAAGAGAAACAACTGGAAGCTGTTTGACAGACGAGCTGGAAGATGTACTGTATTGTAAAAACACACTGATATTCAGAAATGAAAGAGGACATATTGCGTATTGGAATCGGTATACTTCTAATCGGACATTATTTAATTATACAAAATGGTCAGTGATAGGAACTCTTCTCCATTTGGTTTATCCCAGCTTCAAAAGTTAAAGGACCATTTTATTGTTATTATTTCTGGATCTTCTCTTTATAATCTTGAATAACCAGCGCATATATATATGAGTATATATATATATATATATATATATATATATATATATATATATATATATATATATATATATATATATATATATATATATATATATATATATATAGATAGATAGATAGATAGATAGATAGATAGATAGATAGATATGTATGTGTGTATAATATGTGTTCATATATATATATATATATATATATATATATATATATATATATATATATATATATATATATATATATATATATATATATATATATATATGTATATATATACATATATATATGAAATATATATATATGTATATATATACATATATATATGAAATAGCTCCACTTTAGCCAACATTATTTAACCAGCTTAAAGCAGCGTACAATATTAATGCACCACCGGTTTCAGACACAAAGAGGAAGTAGAAACCTGACGCGCTATGATATAAACGCCTTGGAAAAGGAAGGATAGATAAAATATAGTTTAATTTTCAAGAGGATGAACAAATTATTTTAACTTTTTCGACTTTTAGTAAAGAAAGAAAAATCAGAATAGTTTGGCATTTTCCTTAATGGTTACATACTGAGAAGATCTTAAAAGCATCAAAATTGCAAGAGTTAATCAAAACATTAACATGCACCTTTTCGAAATTGCTGGAAGGGAAACAACATCCATATTCATATCATCCCATGCATCTTTCTAACGTATTTTGTAGTAGCAAGTAATAATTTTGGGCACTATGATGCATTTCATCGTGAAAATGCTCTTTTTTTAAGTTTTAATGAAATATCAGTGATTCTGGACCTTTTTGGAGTTTTTAAATTCCTATTTCTGCCTTCGAGAATAAGTCTAACTTATTTTTCTGAAAAGATAAATTTTCATTCAAGTTGAAAAATCACGTCATCTAGTTTGGCGAGTATCTACCATGCTAAGGCATCCATTTAGGTCTGTCCTCAATGGGTTCACCACAGAAAATTGATTTATAAATTTGTTACTGTTATGATTATCGTTTTGAGTTAAGAAAATAGTAAAAAGGAGACACATTCCGGTGAATGAAAATGTACAGAAGCAATTCATAGATGATGGGAGCCCTCAAACTCTGAAGGGGTGTAGACAGGGAAGAAGATAGAGAGGTCCACAGAGAGAAGAGGAGAGAAGTCAAGGGTAAAGAGGCAGATGGCAAGGGCAAAGAGGAAAGCACACTTGGGATGACATCAGATACTTGACACAAACGAGAATGCAAAGAAGTGTTTGAGAGAGCAAAATGGGCGAGGAAAGACAGGAAAGATGCAAAAGGGGACGATCACTTTCAGGATGAAGTTGGATAATATCGAATGACAAGAAAGAAACAAGTAAAATATGAGCCGAAGTTTCTTCTGTGCAATCGAGTTTTCTGTCCGGTGGTGGCCTCAGCCACGACCCATAAAACTTTTAGCCGCTGCCCATGAAACTCAGCCACGGTCCGGTGGTGGCCTATGTTGTTGGTACCTATAGCGCTGCCAGAAGTATGCTTAAGGCTAACTTTAACCTTAAATAAAATAAAAATAAACTACTGAGGCTAGACGGCTGCAATTTGGTATATTTGATGATTGGAGGTTGGATAAGCAATATGCCAATTTTCAGCCCTCTAGCCTCAATAGTTTTTAAGACCTGACGGCGGACGTACCGACAAAGCCGGCTCAATAGTTTTCTTTTGCAGAAAATAAAAATGAAGCGCTCTATGTAATACTTTAAGGCCATGCTGAAAATTAAACTGATAAGAAGTACATGATGGAGATTTGACGGAAAAAATTATAAAGCACGTGACTCCTGAAGAGATGGGGAAACCCAAATAAAAGGTTAAAAATTGGTAATGCTTCGCAAAAGTCAGAAGTAACATGCAATTTTCTTGCGAAGAAAAGCTACCTACCGCAACAGCCATGTTATTTTGTGATCAAGTAACTTTAAGGGAATAGCCAGAAAAAATTAAATATTCATATTGCAAATTTGTAGCTACTGAGGGGGCATTTTACAAAGCACCAAGGTTTTGTGGTGCATTATCATATCACGAGATCTGACATGAAGACAATGGAAAATATGTCAAAATAATTTCAGAAAAACTGAGTGTTCCTCGAAGGCCAACATTGAGTACTTTAAGTTTACCCTAATTGACAGAAAAGGCTAGAAAGGTCTACAGTACGAAAGGTCCTCTCAAAATCAAAAGGAGAGGCCATAGAAATGTTGAAAAGATGGAAAAGCTGAAAGGAGAGTAGGGGACTGAAAGGAAAGGAATCGAAATAAATAAGTGCATTCTGGAACGAGTTCCTGTTGACATTACTGTATCTGCATATGTATGAGTGAGTGCAAGATTATGCACTGAAGTTGATAGGGAAGTTTACCATAAGCGTTCATTGCGATAGCACAACTAAAGTAGAGTGATGGATTTTTGCTTACGAAAATGCACAAGAAGGGCTAATAGCGAAAATGAGAACGAAAAAAATCACAGTTTACTGGCAGACAAAGGAGGAACTAAAACAGTTTTGTTACCATAGTGTTACTCTAAATTGGAAGGATGTCGTTGAGAGAACAGCAAGAAAATGGGTAGGAACAGCTCGGATAAAGTGCAGAGATTGCTTGATTACTGACCAGTAGGGGTATATGTTTAAATATTTGTTATACCTGCATTTTCTTTCCTTTCAGTTTTTAACATAGTTCTCTATTCCCGTGGAATCTTTAGGAGAGCAGACATAAACTAAAGGAAGGAAAATAATAAACATCAGGAGGGTTGCGACTGGTCATTGCTGCTTCCTTTTCGAAGCTTGTCAGTACCAGTTGCCTTGTCCATTCCCACTATCTCATTATTTCAGAACTTACATATGAGTCTTGCAAGAAGGACTTCAAGTTGGTACCCTTATTTTTTGTTATGTGTAATCACAGTAAATTTCACAATCCACAGAAGCTGCTGGGTTTAGCAATATTAAGCATTATTTTCTTCCTTATCGGTCGATTTAGCCCTTTCTCAGGGGTTGCCTTAAGATTTTAAATGCAGCCGTACCTCGTGAATGTAATGCGACATGTTCCAATAAATCCGAGTTTTAAAATTGAGATATGAAATATTCTCATGCAGTACACAGTTCTTTACGAAGATTTGACAACACATAAAGTTATTTACTTATGTACGTGTTTAGTCATTCATTAACGTGTTTCTCCACGTGTTTTACCCCCAAGCAAACACGACATTCAAAATTTAAAATTAAACATTCTTGCAAGATGTCGTATATTGGCCACTTAACATTTAAGACAGGGAACAAAAAAAGTAACCATTAACAATTTTTGACAGCGATTCCAAAACATTTGGCACAAAGCAAAACTGACAGTGCATTGAATAAAATATATTGCAATTAAAAGTTCCTTTGTTATTAGAAAATAGCAACATTCATGCATTTTGGTAGTGACCTTTCGTTCGTTCTGCTTTAAATGAAGACGACGTAGCCGTGTTCCATGTTCCTCGTGTTCCGAGATTTTGGACGCTGTCATGAGCAAAAAAAGAAGAAAAAAAAAGTAGGAAACATATTTCTCTATTTCTCTGTGTTTCTGTGAACATGCATACTATCAGCCATGACAGTTGGAGTAATATTAAGGTATATCTGAAAAATGACCTTAGTCATTTGTAATCATATAATAAGTAAGGATATACAGTATTTTCAATTTTTCCAACAATGCAAAATAAGAGAGGAAACGCTACAAGAAATACGTAAGGCCAGCTGCACAGAATAAGTTTACGAAATCATAAAGGGAAAAGAAAAGAACAAGCGACATTTTCACTCGTTCTCCGTTCTAGACGACGGCGGTATATTCCCTCATAAATATAAGCTTCACGCCCATGTGCGATGCGACAACAGCCTTCGAGAGGCGCTCGCATTGTCCACTTTTGAAAGATTCTAAGTGGAAATACATTTCACGTATTGACAACAGAAATCCATTTCTTTTCTAAATTCGGTTTTCTTTTTACACTTTCCCTTGTCGCAATTGCAGCTTTCTTTCTCTCTCTCTCTCTCTCTCTCTCTCTCTCTCTCTCTCTCTTTAATCTTCCTGTCTGTCTGTCTCTGTTATTGTGTTTTAACCATTTCCTCTTGTCTTCGTTAAGAGATGCCATGCATGAGTTGAAGTACTGGAATTATGCTAAGGTTTAAGATTAAGGGTTCCGGATGCAGTGTTTTATTGTTTATTATCTATTTTTAAACGTGTTACGTCTAACACACTAATCACGTGTTTCTCCTCCAATATTATAAATACAAACTTCTTAGCATATAATAATATAACGTGGTCACTCCGCCGCTGATCCGACGAACATTTCCTTCAAAACAAGGTTTGATTTAGGGTGTACATGATAAAGTCACAGTAGTGCTTGGACTCCAAGTTTATTCTATTGTTTCAGTACAATAATTAAATTCACAATATATAGAGACACGTCAGATTCTGTATTGAAACTTCCCACCATAAAGAACCTCACTTGATTCGGCTTTCAATAAAGCTGGTAGTTCTCAGACGTGTATATCAGTATCGATGCTCTGAATATGCAAATCAGAATTCATATCCGGTCCTTTTGACGAAGCGAAGAGAGACACCACACCCAGGAATCGCCAGAGGGTAAAACTGGACAATTCATCACAGCCACAATGTTAACATAGCAAGATCAACACAAAGGAATCCCGTTCGTCCAACTAGCATTTGTTCCTTGTCAATCTCTCAGTTTTCCTCCATGTTTATGGACTTGACTTATTCACATATCTTTACCCGGAATTGCGCTTTGCTCATTTTTTCTCAGTCTTGAGAGTAACAAGTCTTGCCTTTCATATCAAAATATAGAAATTAACGTCGAATATTCCACAAGAGAGAATATGAAAAGCATAATCATGCTAAACTAGAGAAACATCCGCACATTAAGTTCTACAAAAATTCTCTCTCTCTCTCTCTCTCTCTCTCTCTCTCTCTCTCTCTCTCTCTCTCTCTCTCTCTCTCGCCGGTTATGCAAGTACATTATCTGAAGTGCTTTTCTTTTTATCATTGGCGACCAAAATGTTTCCAGCAGGAACGTGTAGTGTGGGAAGGGCGAAAATGTAGGAGGGGGAACCATTCCAGGAATGGAAGGGGACTGTTGAGCAAAGACGTCCTGCAGAGAGACATGGAAACTCCGTCAGAAGTTATGAGACTTCTGTCACAGGCCTCGACTTCCGCTGACCAGAAAAGGACAATATTTGGTAGCTGTGATATGTGTGGGTGCGCATGTGTGTGTGTGTGTGAGTATGTGCGTTTGTCTTCACACTTATTATTTGTACGATCCTCCCAAACGATGTACACACATACACAACCACACGCACAATTATATATATATATATATATATATATATATATATATATATATATATATATATATATATATATATATATATATATATATATATATATATATATATATATATGTATGTATGTACGTATGTACATTATATAGATATATGTGTATATGTATATTATATATGTATATTACGTGTGAGTCTATGTGTTTGTGAGCAAAGGTTCACATACATACATGTGTATACATATGTATGTATGTAAATCAATATGAAGTTATTCTTCTGAAAATATTTTCAGTACCCAAATTCTTGGAAAGAATATGGAACAGTGAGAAAAGCTAAACCGAATCAAAATGTTAGAAACTATTACAGCTTCCACGATCATTTTTGAGCGATTTTATGTCCATAATGACAATATCGGCTGACTTGTAATAAAAGAATGATTTTACTGGTCTTTCCTTTTCATAGCAATTTCCAGGTATAGTGTGCGATGTAATTCATGCAAAGCTTTTACGTGCATGCCGCAGATAAAATCGATAGAATGCCAATCCACGTTTTGGTTATGGCAAACCAATGTTGTGTTGGGCGCTGAATGGTCTAAACCCAGCTGAAGTACAAGCAAGCGCGTTCATAGACATTTTGACTACTTTCTCTACTACCGATCATTTCTCCACTGACGTTGCATAGTTTAAATTCGATGTGACCTGGGTCGGATGCCACGTCAAGCAGCTGAGATTCCATATTTGGTTGCTTAAATCCCACGTTACATAGTTCGTATAACACGTCATGTACGTTGGATCCCACATTAAGTTCCCTGAATTCCATGTTATGTACCCTAACTCCATGCACGCTATTGTATTCCTGCGTTACATCGCTTAAATTTCTTGTATTGCTGGAATCCACCCAAATGCATCGGTAATTCCTTGTTAGCTAATAGATCTTGTTGGCGAATGACTCGCTGCCAAGTCCAGCGGAAAGTGATATAGAAAATTGGACGGAGTGGTTATGGACAAAGAAGGCTTTTATGAAGTACGGTGTATAATAGTTATCGTTACCATAATATGTCGTTCATAACTACTGGTGTGCCCCCAACGGAGGTTTAGTCTTTGGGTCGATTATGGTTAGGATTTAAGTAAATATACGTACATGTTTGTATAGTAAGAATGTTAATAATATAACACCAGTTCAACTCTTACATAAGCTTTATTTGGTTGCTTCTTTTACTTTCTTATTCCTGTCCTTTTGTTGATTTCATATAAGTTTTGATCTGATTACCTCTCTATTATTATATGAGAGAGAAGACTTACTAAAAATGAAAGACAAATTTCTATCCAATGATAACTCCTTGTCAGTTACTGAGGTATATACTAGTTTTTCATAGTCTTTGTGAGCAAGTTGTAATTAAATCTATACGAACCTAATTAGTTATAAAACCTAACGGCGTTCAAGTTCATCAGTCGTTGTAAACTCTTAGGTTTAAGCAAATGGAAGACATCGAATGAAGTTTTCAGGCAGTTGGTATCAGAGTTAGGAGTAAATGAAGTGCCAGTGGAATGAAATGCCAATAGGAATCTCCTAAACATGTAGAATGAGAATCGCTTATAATTTCGAATGATTTGCTGCTCTCACACTAAACATAAAAAAATATCATACGAGAACTACAATAAGGAAAGGGAACTATATAAAACAGGATGAAAGGAAAAATAAATGGGAGGGGGGGAAAAAAAGGTCCTGTGATATTTGGGGCCGACACTTGCCTCTAATTGGCTCTTACCATCGGGCAAAAGAGGTCGTGAAAAGAAGGGATATGGGGTAATGAAATTGCCCCATTTACGGCTGCTTATTGGGGTGAGGAAGCGCGGGCGGGGTCTCCAGTTATACGAGAGAGAGAGAGAGAGAGAGAGAGAGAGAGAGAGAACGTACTGAATGTTCTTATATCTACTTCAGTTTCTTCCCTGGGGAAATTCCAGGGGAGAGAACATATTTCACATTCAACAAGGGAAACAAACAGAAACATAGATATCAATGATCGAAAATGATTAAGGTTAGCATCTTGACTTGAGGCTGCTGTATAACAATGGAACTGTTTCGGTGATTTCTTATCATTTTACCTGCACTTAGACTTCGATCGAATCTTATCTCAGTTCTTGAGGCAACAAATGTCACATAGAATATCTATCCATAAGCAGTTATAGTGAGCATCCCATAGGCATCTGATATTTAAAGCATGAGTGGAACTCGGTTCTTGTTTTTAACAGCATGATAATTCACCCTTTACCGTAACTTGTAAATACTCAATAATATTTCATCCATTAGATCCTAATTAAAGCAATAATTTACTATAAAAGTATTTTGAAACGTAAAGACTAAGAATACAGAATTTCTTTAACCTTTGATTAATTCTGGTGCTCAGTCTCTCTCTCTCTCTCTCTCTCTCTCTCTCTCTCTCTCTCTCTCTCTCTCTCTCTCTCTCTCAAGTCACTGAAATGAATTTGATATGATGATCTACTAATCTACTAAAGAGGAAGTGTTCCACAAAGTAAGTTGCATAGACTGAGAGGATCAATATCTGGCTATACTTGTTATCAAGAAACAAAGAGACACATAAGTGGCTAAAGGAAATTTAAAATATGAATAAGAACGAATATGGTAAGGATGCTTATGGTAAATTAAGTCAAACTGGAGAGAAGGCCAGATAAGAGATAACAATTTTATATGAAGAAGAATTTTAACACATGAAGTTACAAATGGCACAACGTAATAAGGATGATTGTCTTTTTGTAAAAATTAATGGTGCAGGATAAAGAAGTAACAAATTAAAATAAGATGAATAGTAGCTCCATATAAAAACAATTAGCTTTGAGGATAAGGAAAGACCTCTGATATCAAACGTCAAGTAAAGGATTAATAGAAGAATAGCATAATTGTGATAAGGATTACGGTATAGGGAGGAACCCTGAGAGTCAAGTAAACACAGCAAAAGAAAGCAAGACTCATGACTTAATTTTTGCCGTGGCTGAAATGATAGTTCTAGAAGGATATAGAATGAAATGGGAAGAATGGATTACAAATAAAGGTAAGAATATAAATAAAATTGGAACTGTCACATATAAGTGGAGAATAGTGTAAGGAACTAAAAGCAACTGATAAAAGAAAAATGGACAAGAATTCAGAACTCAAGGAAAAGGAAGACGTTTGTAAAGACAGGCTGAATAGATTAAGAATCTTAAAAAGGGCGAACCAAATTAATGAAGAATGAAAATTCAAAGACTTTGCTTGCTTAAAAAAAACAGTCACCGTTAACTCAAATCCCAAGTTGAGTAAGTCTTCTTCTTTTTTAAACGTGCTTTTTTCCCATTTGTATGGGGTAAGCACCATGCCTTGTTTTGAAGGACTTTGATTTGGCTTTGAGGTAGACCGTAATCTCGATCGGCTGCCCTGCCTGTCATCGTTTATGACCCCTGTAGCGTATGTCCATGTATTGTACCAGTAACCAGCGCCCTTTCCCCCAGCATCGAGAAGTTGTTGCGCGGTTAGGTCGACAGTCGAGACGTGTGAGGTGTCTGTTATGTTTTTAGGAGATGTTGGAGTGGCTTTGTTTGTGTGTGTATTAGTCTGTAACACCCATTTGCTTTTTAAGCAAACCTATCCGTTGATTACATACATAATCCCGAGGTGTCTACACGGATAGCAAAGTGTCCGCCTCTCTGACCGGTCGGCTGCGGATTTGAACCCGCACCACAGACCTCTGTGAAGTCCGAGGCTGCTGCTCTAACCGACTTAGCGATCGAGGCTCTATCCCAGGCTAAGTAAGTATGATTTCGTAAATAAGTTCATTTTAGCCCTTTGTAGAACACCCGGGAGATCCCAACATTCCTTGTCATTAAGGTCTGACCATGTGTGCTTTAGTCTTCGTTATATATGTCGTTCCTGTTTCACCTCAGTTTATTTACGTCACCAATCTTCTTCTTTATGCATGTATTTACATAAGCGTGAACCTGTAAAGGTGCGAGTGGAATACGTAGCGCTCCAGTTTCCAACAATTCTCGAAAACAGTGATATAAGTAAAATACATAAAAATTCAAGATAGGGCAATAAACAGAGCTGCAGGCTCTTTGAATGAAGCGACTATTTTGAAGATTTATTCGAATTTCTATAACTTGAATGTAACTCAAGTTGTTCTGAATAATTCTTTATTCTCACAATCTTTCTTCTATGGTGATATTAAATCTTGTTTTGTTTTGTCTTATATTGCTAAACACATGCGAGGAGCGATTTTAAAACACTCCCTGGATTTTCTTTTTATTTTTTTTTTGGGGGGGAGGATATTCCAGAATATTTAAATTTATCCATTTATAATTAATCCATTTATAGTCGCCAATAATTTGGCCATGTAGGCAAGAAATAATACATTACAGAAGGACTGCAACATGAACCGGTTAACCCTGATACCTAAGAACTTATGGTTTTCCGTAAGATGATGCAATTTATGCATACTGAAAATTTGTTGATCGTTGTACAAAACCTTGATTTCAGCTCTGAATGCCATTCTCCTCTCGCTGTTAGACGCCTTTTTTATGAATAATGATTCAACTTCATTTCACTTGCTTCACTCTAATTTATTCTCTACCCCAGAATATTTAACAAGAGGTCTTTATCTAATTTTTCTCCCGAGCCTTTAAAATATTATAACCAGTTCTTCCCTCTTTATTTCATAGCCTTATTATTTCCCATTATTCTACAGCAGAAAAACAGAGTGAATAAGTTACTTCATTGGGTTTATATTTTTTCATACACAAAACAGCTATAAAATATGGAGGATTTTCAACAAAATCAGAGCAGAAACATCAATACACTGTGTAAAGTTCTTTTCACACTACATTATATAAAAAACTTGTTCGGATTGATTTATAACATGCAACAGACTTTCAAAGAATTTGCTCTGCAAATAGTGTCCATTAAGATTAGTTCTAGAAATGTTACAGCTGATGGGGTTGAATATTTGGTTACTGCGAACTTTTTTAGACTTCTTTTGCGGATGCTACTTTTAGAGATTGTTAGCTTTGCAAAGGTTGCAGATAGAGGGAGTACTTCTGTACGTATTCTGGAAGGCGATGGCTCTAAAGAAGCGTGGGGCTGGGGGAGCTCATCTAATTTATTAACACTGCCAATAAATGGCATGATCTTTCTTAAATTAGCGAAATTTATGCATTATACATGTTCCAAAAATTTAGCTGATTGTAGATTGCAGCGATTACAGGTATATCTTCATACTGACATGTCCTGTAAAGCTGTTGAAATATTGACTTGAAAGCTACGACGATTTGACCCCGACTCTTATGGATTCTCATCTTGAAAGTTGACATGAACTTAGAAATTAATATTTGGCTCATAAAATACTTTACTTTTCCAATTCTGAACCAATACAACTTAGGCAAAGTATTTGCGTTTTATATGGACGATTTTAACAGTGATCCCATGTACAGTGATTATTACGTGAAAGGTTGTTAATAGCAGTGATTTCATTGAGCAAAGACGTGTCCTTTCTGACATTGCTCAGGATAGTGTTAAAGAAACAAATTATTTTAGGCCTTACTAGCACCAAGATTACAGGAACTGGAACTGATGCAGTCATTTTCTTTCCCATGAAGCATATAGCGTGACTGGCCAGTCTTTATGCAGGAGTGAAGCAGATCATTCAGTATCACATTTTTTTTAGGAATGAAGCTTCCCTAAAAGCAATTTACAAATAAATCAGTCAGTGTAGTGCTATACATTCATTCTACCAGACATTGTGCACCATTAACATTTATCAATGATTTACAGTATTTAACAATTTGGCGCTACCTTTGAATCCCAGACAACTTTTCTGCAGCACGTAAAATACTACCAGATGGCTGCTTATTGCCAATCAGGCGTCTTGCTCCACAGGCGTGATGGCTAAGCGTTACGTTGAAATTACAGGAAATATTGTTCTCATGAGTGGATGTCAGTAGGAGTCTGGAACTCGTACATTTAAAAATTGGACCAGATTCGTGACTTGCAAACAGTAGTAATAAGAATTTGAACCAATGTCAGATCACTTGTTTGGCTGTCTTCCATAAACTCCTCCTTCCATTGGAAACTTTTTTCATTAGGCGCAAAGTCTAAATTCTTGAGCTATAGTGTTCTTTTTCTGAGCTAAGGGTAAATAACCGCACTAATATCCCTGCCACTAGACTGTAGAATTGTCTTTTTGGCTTTGTTGTTTTGGATTTTAATAGTCTTAAGTTTCACAGTCTGCAATACAACCAGTGCTTAGCGTGTCTAGAGACTCCTCATTATTTCTGTCTAATTGAATTTTGTGTGTCATCTCTTTTTGTCTGTCTGTACATTTCATGCGAAATATACTTTAGGAATAATAATAATAATAATAATAATAATAATAATAATAATAATAATAATAATAATAATAATAATAATAATAATAATTTCATAATAGCATGAGTCACTTCAATGGTGAAGAAATCCACAAAGGTGTAGATGTAAATATATATTTTAGAAATATATATATATTTCTAAAATATATGTTTACATGTACACCATTCTGAATTTCTTCACCCATAATAATAATAATAATAATAATAATAATAATAATAATAATAATAATAATAATAATAATAATAATAATAATAATAATAATAATAACCAGATAGAGAATTTAACATCTAATAGGTGTTTTGTATGCGAGGGGTGAGGCTGTTATGGTGACACCGAGCTTCCCAAATTTCGTTCTGTATCGCGGTTCTGTTGAGCGTCCAAGTTGTGCAAGGTTGCAGTCCACAAAGAAAAAGCAGAATAAATACGGCCAATAAAGTAAAACTATACTTTGGCCGCGCAAAATATATTCAGCAAATATCGGAGAGTTCTCCAAAGTTCTACGACTAAAACGTTTTCTGCGGAGAAGTAGACATCTGTAAGAATCCCCTTCCCCGTTGGATCTTCACAGCAATGATATATATAGTAAGTTTAGCCTTTATTAGCAATGGCCTACTTCCCGCGGCTGCATGCCCCTCCCCCTTAACCACTCCCCTTTCATCGTTCGTCCCGCCCCACTACTCGCAGACACTCCAAGGGCGATACTAAGGCTTTAATACTGGTTTTGAATCGCCACTTAGGGCCTAAAGGACACTTAAGGGGTGTGGATTACCAAGGCTAATTGCTCGTTGAGATGATACTTAACGCCTCGTTGGATGCTTGTTTGTGTTTATGTCGGTGGCGATGCACTGATATTAAAGCTATGGTGGAACCTAATGGAGAAACATTACCATTTTTCCTTCGCCGCTCGTCTCTGGCTCATTTCTGCCTCCCAAATCATGCTTCCGGGGTCATGACTGTTCTTAGTAGTATCTTATCTTGCGTTATTTCTGATCGGTATTACACGATGCTGCAGTCGTTATTTTTATTGCCTATGCTGGTAAATTTATAATAAGACTGCAGTTAGGCCTATATTCAAATGTCATTACTTTTGCCAGACAGTTTTTCCAGGCAGCTGAAAATCAAGTTCCCTTAGCAAAATGATTAATAAAAATGTAAAAATTATTTAGTGCCTTTGTATAACTATAAATTAAATGACAGCTAGTAAAATCAACCCCTCTGTTCTTTAATATGACGGTAAGCTATCCTTAGCATCTATTTAGGAAAAAAATTCGAGGTGCCAAATGATATGGTAATCTTTCTGAGTTATAAACAAATTAACTTTATAATCTCTTGAACGATTATTCTCATAAATTTGACGACTTTTGATTTAAGGATTCTGATAATCACAAAGATGTAAGTGTACGTTAGATTCGGCCTGGCGCTTTTTGTGGCTAGTTATTATTATTATGTATTCTGTAAATATGGTAATCTTGATCCTTTCATCGCTATTCAGATACCTTTTCTTGATCTTAATGAAAATGTAATCGACCTTTCCTCTTGTTTTAAGTATGAAGAATAATTTTACTATAAACATGAGATAATCTGCCAGTGTATTATTATAAATAGTCTTAGAGTCAAAATGCAATCCACAGCGGGCAAGTCATACAGTATTCTTTGCTCAATAAATATATTAGTTTTTTACATAAATCGTGTTTTTTTTGTTTCCGTACATGCAATAGTTTCGCCACGCTGCGGGAATCTTTCACTCTTAGAGGCATATTTAGTTATCTTATTTTCCTGATGGATATTTATCTAGTTCTTTTCTTGACCTACGTGTTGTCATGTTTTTATCGTAGTATACTTTTTTTTTAATTATCAAGTAATGGATTTTCATGTTTCGTATCAAGGTGTAAAATCGCCATATTCTTAGAGGAAAAGTGATCCAGTTAAAAAAATTAAGTATACCTTAGTTTAACCAGACCAGTGAGCTGATTAACAGCTCTCCTAGGCCTGGCCCGAAGGATTTATTTTATGTGGCTGAGAACCAATTGGTTACCTAGCAACGGGACCTACAGCTTATTGTGGAATCCGAACCACACTATAGCGAGAAATGAATTTTTATCACCAGAAATAAATTCCTCTAATTCTTCATTGGCCAGCTGGAGACTCGAACTCCGGCCTAGCAGAGTGCTAGCTGAGAACTCTACCCACTTGTCCAACGAGGAACTAGTAGCCCAGTCAAGAGCAAGAATAAATGAAAGATGAATTTTATACAGACAAGCAGAGTGTTATGGCTGAAATTTCAGGAAGGCGATATGAGAATGGTTCTTAGTAAAATGAATGCAAACCCTGTTAGGAACAATGAAAATATGGAGGGTGTAGGGGCCAGGAAAGGTCTGAAGTGAACGCAAACGAAAATAGGGTTTAATTTATTATTTTTTATGCTTCAACTAATCTTGTAATTGAAAGTACTCTTTACCAACAGAAGTCCATCCATAAATACAATTGGACATTCCAGACGGCAGTCGCAGAAAATAAACAGACCACATTGCCATTACTTAGAGGAAAAAAGAATGCTGAGGAATGCCAGGAACGATCGAGGAGACAGATGTCTGCAGTGGTCACCGATTTTCCATTGCCAGACTAAAACTGAAATTGAAAGTAGCCTGCAAAAAAGTTGATAGTGTTTCCAGATTCAATATGACAAAAGAGAGATTCTCGAACCATATTTTGTGAGGCGCAGGCCGCCAGTGAGGACTGGATTAACATCGGGAATATATATCAGTCTACAGACAAAGATGTACTGGGATATGAGTTAACAAGAAGGACTCTAGAATACAATAAACGACAGACAGAAGTAAAATGTGATGAAATTTCAAGGAAGAAATAAACAATGCGAAGTAGAATGCCCCAAGAACTGAAATCTATGACTGTGTGGCCGTTATTATATTTACCGTGATGTGCCCCAACAATACCTAAGTAAAAGATAATCAGTTATAGGAAGACTTAACAAACAGTGATGTGTACAAAATAGAAATCGTACATCACTGCCCAGAGCAAGTTTAGCAGGAGGAGTCGAGCTGTTATAACATTGCCAGCCTGAAACCTTGATATGCAGACTACGGAAAATAGAAAGTTAAGTTAAGAAAACGTCATTAAACTTCTGACTATCCCGAATGAGTTCTGGAGATGAATAATGGATTCATCTTCTTGCAATTTTCAAGAGTACTAATTTGCTCTTGGAAGTTATGAAAGCTGAAATATCTCGGAAATAAGACCGACTTTATATACTGCCATAACTAGGTAAACACATTACCTGGGAATGTTAGAAATAAATAATCATCTTACTAGTCAAATGTTTTCAGCTGTTGAAATAAAGAAAAAGAAATATCCATTCTTATCGATCATATAAAGCCGACTGTAGACCGCGGAACCTAGGATACTATGCGTTGTGTAAGAGTAAAATTGCACCATTTTATATCCAATAACTGAACTTTTATCATAAACATGACTTGTAATTCCTATTTCACATTTAAACAATAATTTTGTGAACTATATCACATAAAACCATGGGCTAAGTCATTTCCGATCACCAGATGTACATATGGGTCTCTCATTTCTCATTATAGATAACTTTTTAATGCAGTCCAGAGCCATTATTTTGCTTAGGTCGTCCAAAACAAGAAAATGATCCGGCGTGAAAAAAATGGGGTTTACTAATTAAGTAAATGATAAGTCAGGGTTAAGTAGATTTAGAACAGAATGAACATTTTGGAGCTGAGTAAGAAACAATCACTGAGATAGAAAGTCGGAGGGCCTCCTGGGGAGAAGATGGACTCTATCCTTGAGCTCGACGGAGCAGTTTCCAGAATAGAAACTACAAGAGAGAGAGAGAGAGAGAGAGAGAGAGAGAGAGAGAGAGAGAGAGAGAGAGAGAGAATTGCCAGTAGACTGGTGCTATCTCACATACTAGGGAGATGACCTCATCGAAACCTTTCCTGACGGAGAGAGAGAGAGAGAGAGAGAGAGAGAGAGAGAGAGAGAGAGAGAGAGAGAGAGAATCTTGCAGCTGATAAGGAAGGAGAGAATTGACTTTGACTCAACCACTCGAGAAGAGAGACAAAGAAGAAGCACCTGAAAGGTGATCTCGTAACAAATGTCGAGACACAGCTTCCAAAGTTACTCTGAGGCAACCGGTAATCCTTGAATCGCATGATTTAATTACTGTTTCTTTCCCTTACTGCCGAGCTTTGAAATCCATTTACTGCTTCTGTTTTTTCTGACTCTTATCGCACTTCCTTCACAGAGGCAGTTCTATCGCTTCCTTCGTGGTTTAAGCCCAACTTTCTTTCCCGGCCCCATTTTGTTGTGTTACGGCAAGTCTCATTCCTTGGGACGTTTCGGGACTGGCTGGTAAAGGGCAGTTGACTGCACGTCCCATTAACCTTTACACTTAAGAACACAAGACAGCAACATTTCAAATAGTGATTTATTTATCTTACATTAAGGTCTGGTTGCTTGAATGAAGGAAAGAAATTGAAACATCTATACAGCAACTTATTTTTCGAAGTCGATTTCAGAAATTTCAGCCATATAATATACAAGGCTAATTCCAAATTAACCGTAATCCCCCAAAGCTGATAGCTGTTAGCCTAAATCTAATTTCACAGCTAAGAAATAAAATACTGAAGAAGAGAGGTTACAGTTTGTGAACGAATATATTGACATAGTGGCCCATTTAATGTAATCGTGGGTTTGAGAAAAGTTAGGTAATTGCTCAATGGCCGTTTAAATCTATGTGGATGGTGCGAAGAGGAAAATGAGAAAGGACAGGACGCGGGACTCGAGTAAAATTTTGCAGGACTTGTGGAAGTAGTGTGAAATGGCTGACTGGCGATTAGTAATAGTGAACTGTATGAGCTTGAAAGTTGAATGAATCTTAAAAGGTATTAAAAAATAAAAGATGATGTGGAAGAGTGTCAGTGGTTGATTTTTATTTATTTTGGAAAAAATTCTTGAACTAAGCTATTATGAGAAGAGGCGAGTTGCAGAATCCGTGATGCGAGGAAGGCAGACCGGTCTCGGTAAAAGTCCCGTTTAGGCATTTTTTGCTAAACGAAATCGCATACAAACATCCATACACACACACACATACAAACACACATGGATAAACCCTATGGGTAGAGAATGTCCTTATACACCAACACAGGAGGCTTCTCGGTAGTTCTCCATTCACAACTGACTTACAGTGACTCTTGTGTTTCCTAAATATTAGTCTCTTGCATATCATTTATTTAACTGCTTCTCGGTCTTCCTCTCCTCCCTCTTCTTGATGCTTCCAAATTATAGGTATATTTTTTCTTACAAATTTATCATCGCCCGTTATTTCCATATGAAAAACCATCTAAAAACACTGATGTATCCTTTCACCCAACCTCTCTGTAATTTCAACGAATCTCATTTTTTCTCCTTTCAGTTCTTGTTACATCCCCAACTACTACACAAACAATTCACTTTAACATTGTCAACATTTTTCTATATACGTTCAACTTCCATGCTTCACTTCCATAAGAAGAGTTGACTCAACAGTCACTGCATGCAAATGCAATTCCCCTTCTCCATAAAAAACTAAAGTCTCTCCTGAATCTTTTGTCCACATCTTGCATTGCCCATCTGCTTTCTTGCTTCACCTCTTCTTGAAGCGCCTCTTCCTTCACTCATCTTACCAGCATCCGTTATATTCAACAGCCAATAGCCTCCATTGTTCCACCATCCATATCATATTCCTTGCTCAATCATCCAGGGTTCCATTTACCATCACGACCTTACTCTTGCTCTATTTACCCTCAACTTTCTCTTCTTGCGAACAATTTCAAACTCATTTCTCTAGTTTCTGAAGTTTCTCTCCCCTACCACCAATCTGAATACTTTCATCTGAAAACATCGACCATTCCACGCTCCATTTACCGCTCGTTTTCTCATCGTACAACTTTGCATCTTCTTTGACTCCTCGCATCAATCCATCCATAAAGACATGAAACAGCCACAGAGACATAACATACCTCCTTCCCTGATCCCCTTTTACACCGACTCAGGTGCTCTCCCATTTGCATATTCTGACACACGCTCGCTTTCATCACAAAACCTTTTAATCTCTCCCGAGAACTTACATTTAATCATTCCTAAACACCTTATACATTCTCTCTTTCTATCAGTTTTGCAACAGTTTTGTCAATATATATATACAATACACATATAGACATATAATATATATATATATATATATATATATATATATATATATATATATATATATATATATATATATTTATATATATATATATATATATATATATATATGTGTGTGTGTGTATGTGTCTGTATATATAGACAGTATATATTGACGAGCGTTCCATGAGCGTAGGCGGTATACTTTATTTGCAAAGGAAAGCGACGGGAAAATTAATATTCAAAACCCCCGTAGGATGGAGAAGACCAAGTAAATTCGTTTTGAATATTTCAGCAACAGAATGGAAAGTGAAAAACTTCAATGAATAACAAACAGGTGAAGATTTGTTGATGCGATCGATCAACTGCCTTCCCACAATTCTCTCAGCCCATACTTCAGTGATGCGCCGAGGTTTTCGTTTACCTTTTTCTTTTTTCCTCCTGGCTTTCTTTTTTCCAAGAACGGGCACTAAAGTAGCATTGTGCGTGATCTTCTCATCTTTTCATTGGCTTAACATTCTCTCTCTCTCTCTCTCTCTCTCTCTCTCTCTCTCTCTCTCTCTCTCTCTCTCTCTCTCTCTCTCTAAGTTGCCTTGAAGAGGTTGAAGAACAGGAGGGTATGGTATACTCTCATATGAGGGTTATACCCACTTATAAAGAACCATGTGGTCTTTTATTTCAGCAGAAATATTATTAGTGGAAAGGAATGTAAGTCATAAAATAATATGTAAGAAAGAAGTAAGCGTCTTGTCATTAAACTACCTGTCTGAACTTTGCAAAGCTCTATCACGATTCACTCAATGAATGTATGATCAGTCCATTTTTATGCTGAGAATTCTTCTAGCACATCAGTCATTTTTAACCATAACCAACGGTTTTTCAAGTGAATAGTGAATATCCTTTATATATTACATTTATCGTTTAAGATGTGCTTAGAGTCATGTTCTTAACGAACACAGTGTATAATACCAAAAACTGAAAAGGCATGAGATATAAACAATCTCCTAAATGTCATGGCCGGATTTTTCTCACAGTTTTATTAAACGTAATTGGGGAGTGCTCTATTGAACCTAAGTTCAATGTAAAACTACTCTCATATTTGCTGCTGTCAACAGAATAGTTGAAGATAGAGTGTTCAATAATCCGCACCAGACGCATATAGTTATTGCGAAATGCTTTGTGTCCAAGAACCTCATTTACAATGGAACTAAGTCTTGAGAGTCGTATTTCTTAATACCTTTATGGTGATAATGATAATAATACACAATTTTCAACGTAAGACGTACTCATTTGTGGGGGTTTAAGTTTGTTATGTTTCTTTGGTTTTATTACTCGTTTCTCATTTCCTCTCTCATTTACCCAGCAAAACTTTCCCTTGTACGTAGTCAGTTAACTCTGCCTCTGACCTTTGAGTTTTCCTTGTCCCCGCTCTGATAACAAAAAGCATCTTGCATTCCCCCACCCCTACACCTCCCCCTCAGCACGATGAAATAACAAAGTGTTATTTTTCAAGACTCTCGGCGACTCAAGTGACATTCACGAGTGACTGACAGAGAGAGACAAGAAAAATAATCCCACTGCTATTTGCTTTATATTTTTCCGCTGCTATTTGCTCTATATTTTTTGTTCTCGGCTGAAGTCATAAGAACGGGGAATATATAAACATGTGACGCGCTCCGAGCAGGAAATTCTGTCGGCGTTAATTTATTTGACTCTACGGGACTTTTGTTCCCGCCAGAGGTAAAAAAAAAATATGTACATTTTCCTCGCACATGCCGTGCAGTCGCATTCGTTTGAAATTTCCCAAAGTTTAACGAATATTTTTATTGCCTTTCAACTCATTCGCTTTTTCGCCTCCCGCCATTCAGCAACTTTAGTGTGAAGCTAACCGTAAAGATGTGACATCAGCTCAAAGTCATTGATATTCATATATTTCAACGGAACGTTTCGCTCCAAGAATTGACTTCATTTGGATTTATTGCATTTCTGAATGCATTGTCAGTGCGCAAATGGCTCTGGGTGAGGCAGGAATGCTCCAATTATATCAAAGGGACGCGTTTTAACACAGGTTTTTCCGCTTCTAAAGAAATGTGTGAATTATCTTGAAGGGCTTTACGACGGTTCAGCATTGTCCTCTGTTTACTTACTCGTTTTTTGTTTCTGGCCAATTTTCTTTCCAGATATCTTTAGATGGTGTAGTTTGTCAAGGCAATTTCCCTAAATGTTGTATAGAATTTTAAGATGAGACTTTTTTTTTTTTTTTTTTTTTTTTTTTTTAGCTTCTTGTAGCTCTGGCCATGAAGTCAGGTTATTCTGAACCGCTGATAAAGCAGATTTTGGCCTGGAGTTGTAAGACATCGGAACATGAATAGATATCGTCCTAGAGATTTGGACCTTGTGCAGACCATTTTCTGAATTATGATGATTTAGATATATATGAAATCGTACATAGCATAGACAGTCCATTAAGCAGTGTTCTTGCAAATCTGTACAAGAAATAACGATAACGGATACCACAACTTACAGGACATCTTTTCGAGCATTAAATGTCGGTAAGTTGATTTGTAAGTGCGCAAGATTTGTTTCTTGAAGTATACCGATACAGAATTTAAGATAGTCTTTGAATGCCTATTTTCCCTTAAAATACACCGGTTACGTATTTAGGAAGATCGTTTTCAAAGATAATACAACTTTAATTCTCCAAAGGCAACATGGGGCAATGGATCAAAATCCTACACAAGCTTGGTGGTATCAGGAAGAATAGTTATCCAAAATAATGTTGATTCATCTGTCACCAAAGTTTGCCAAAAAAAAAATTAAAACGTCAATCATTTTTCCATATTCATGATACCATACATGGGGTACGGCAAATTTTACTTGCGTTTCACAGACAAAAAGATAAGTTCTGTTACTTTTAATTTTGGGCGTAGTACCGACTATATTACAAACCTGGATGCCTCACAGATCAGTGATGAAAGTACGTGACGTTTTGAGGGATAAGTTCGTGGTGCTCCTTCAGGTACGGACACCAAGAACATGTATTAAGCCTCTTGGTCATAGAAAGTGCACCAGAATCTTCATGGATCCTGTTCTGGGGAAGATTAACAAAATATATTCTCGGGGCTTATCTTCCGCGTAATTGGCCTTATAGCCCCAGGCTGCCTCTCTTTCGAAGATATATTTTTCATACATAAACAGCTTAGAATTACTTTCCAAACCTTTATTATCTTGAAAGGGATATATACTATGACTGGTGATCTTTCTTCATCACAGCCTTTTTATTCATTTACACTAAGGACCCATCCATGACTTATCACACTTTTTATTTTACTGGATCTGATTTTATTCCCCTATTATATGCATATTCTCCATTCTTTTATCACATTTACAGCACTTATCTACTAGCCCTTATATCGATTGTTTTCACAGCTTCACACATATTCCTAGACATCATCCATTTGCTGCGAAGTTAACCTCATTATGCCAATTCCCAAAACTCATTTCTGTAAGCTGGGGTCTCTTCACCCACATTCACTTCTCCTTTTTTTTTTTTTGTTGATAGATGTACAAAGCAGGCTAGTGTGCAGTCTAATATGCTGTGTCGTTGGAAAGACGATGGATACCTTCAGCCATTGATCTTGTCCTTAAAGAAAGACAAAAGGATCTCAAATGCAATATCCCCACATGGATAGTGAATGACTGCTTGTTTGTAATCAGTAAAATGTCATATGGAATATTAGTTAAGCATTTCAGATTCTGTGACTTGAGCATGGTCCTAACAGTCCTTCTACTTTCCACTCTGACAGCCAGCCTCCAGAAGTCTCACCACTCCAACGAGGTTGGCAGACAAATCACCGGTTACTTTTTTACTTCAAACCATAATTGGGCATCTTCGTCCACGTTGCAGAGCTGCTGCAGAATTACTTAAAACAAAAATATAGCTGAAGTTGCCATACAACCATCAACTACCATCACCCTGTCATAAATATGATGCAATGGTAATGATCTTACTCAAGATATTATAAGTACAATAATCGGAACATTCCAAATTTTAGTATCTACATAAAGTTGTCGATAGCAGTTGAGTGTGAGCTCTGAAGCGCCCATGTTTTTCTTGTATTTATTTTCTATCTTTTTTATAATTTAAAAAGACGTACTATTTTATCTTAATCTGTAAATTTATGTCTTGTTTTACCAAATCTTAATCCATTTAAATACTCCTTCGATTATTTAATCATAAATTTAATATCCTAAAGGTATTTGACCCACTTAAAATTTTTGTAAGTAGCCTCCAAAAATACATACATATATATACATACATACATACATATAACATATATGTATATATATATATGTGTGTGTGTGTGTATGTATATATATGAGCGTGTGTGTGTAAATAAATAGCGAGACAGAGGAAACTAATATCGTAATAATAAACTAATTCAAATACCGTAATCTTCATTAGGAAGCAAAATAGACTGTGCAATTCTTATGCAGCTGTATACCAATGCTTTGAGTGAGGGTTCGCATTAATTCGTCTTATCAGGTATTATGCTGAGAGCTAGAAGCAACTAATGTGTCGTATTTCATACTGGTAATTCAGATGATGCTTACTGTTACGTAAAGGCTGTTTTGCATGTTAAGTTATTGCTGATAGGAATCAAAGACGGTTTAAAAGTTAATTCTGTTTCTCGTTAAGATTAGCATATTAGATGCATTTCAGTGTTTCATCACGGGATTTTCAAAAAACATTGAATGAACTGCTCTCTCTCTCTCTCTCTCTCTCTCTCTCTCTCTCTCTCTCTCTCTCTCTCTCTCTCTCTCTCTCTAATGCTAGTAAAGAACGTCTTTGATACTGTTAAAAATTAATGTACCGTAAATTCAGAAAAAAATCAAATATAATAAAAATTGCAGGTATTGATACATTCCTGTAAAGGGCTATAATCAATTGCAAATCTGTCATAAGATTAGCAACCCACTTATACTAGTATCATTAAGTATTCTGCATAATTAATCTTGGTATAACATTAATATTTACCATGTGTAAAATTGCATAAGCTCAGCTGCTCACTTATTCATTCATCACCGCTGTCTCAGAAAATTCCTTCCATTCTCCATCCATTAAGTAAACAAACAAGCATCATCTTCTTTTAACATCGCTGACAGTTTTTTTTTTTTTTTACAGAATGCTCTTGTGTATTATTATTATTAATCACTTATAATTTTTTCATTTATGCATTGTTTATTATCAGTGTATTTATCTTGCGTTTGAGATTCGTTAACTTGATTTCTAATCCAATAAAGCTCTTGTGCAACGAACCGGTAGCCCTTCTTTTACTCAGTAAACATTCCTAAATAATTTAGACTATTATTACAAACTTGAAATTTTAATGTTGATAACTGGATTTCATGCTAATATCCAAAGTGTGCAGAAAGGCCATTAACTTTATGAGCAAAGTTCTTCAAAACAGGTTCCCCATATTAGGAAGGAGATAACCGAAGTGTTAAGAACAGCACAAAATGAGATGAGACAAACTGACAAATAAATACATACATAAATAAAAAAAAAAAACTAAAAATGGAAATTGGCTCCATAAAATTGGAAGAAAAATGTATGGCACACCCAAGTACCATTACTGCCTCTTAAACTTACAAGCATCACGACTACCAAAAACACCATTCCACATTCATTAAAGTTAATGAAAGACCTCTTGCACTGGGCATTAGGTTATACGCCAACTCTGCGAGTTGTCTGCGTTAACGCCCTTCAAATCGTGTGCCATGCACGTATCCTAAAAAAAAATAGGGGAAATTTGTCAATTAAATTAGTTTTATGGAATAAGTCCAACAAGTGTACCTTTTGGCTATGATTGGAATTTCGACGATCATTGTTAGGAAACTGAAAACAGTTGTACAAAATTTTGTAAGAACACACAAAAAAGTGCTAGAGCTCATGGGTGGCTGCTGGAAAAAGTACAGTATTCCAGTAATGTCTGATGTAAATCATGTGTTATGAATACTATCATCTGGGTAAATATAAGAAACCTAAAGGATGATATCTAACTTTCAGGCATCATTACATGCCATGTTTGGAAAAAATAAGCTTGGAACTAACAATAATTGCTACCATTGCACAACAAACCCTAGCATGGGAACTTTGTGCGAGATTGCTAACCCATAAAATTCTAAATTTTGCTGCGGTACAAGCTCGTAACCTACTGACTGAACCGGTTAGTGGTGTATTCGAGATGTCTGTCAGGGCAGGCAGTCATTCCACTGGGTATCGTAGCATCGTTGCATTGCTTCCACAATTCGGGTTGCTGGGACATGATTAGTGAAGTTTCGGTCATCAGATAATGCTGAGAAACTCAGTGATCTGTATTTCCTTATATCGAAGGACACCAACGAAGATACCACAAGGAGCATCAGGCATGCTAGGTCTAAGCTTCTACATCCAAACAAGTTGCAAGAACTTTCTTATCCGGTCAGTTATTCGTCTGAATATGCTATCGAATACATACACCATAACTCTTGATTTCGGGAATTTGAAGTAATTGTTTATTGATTAACCAGTTCAATGACAGCACTAAAATCAATTTTAAAAAGCCTGAGTCGTGTCCATCGTCAGTGCTTTCTTGAGTGATTCTTGGATGTTTGTTGTATTTTTTTCACAACTAACTAGCGTTCATTGTTTTTAAAAAATATTTCTTGTACCTTTTACAGAGATTAACGAAAGGTGTCAAGTTAAAGATAAACTTTACAGAAATCTTTATGAGTACTTCGTAAGGGTAGAGGATTGCTTAATTTTCCTTCTTCTTGTATATTATTATTATTTTAAAAACAATAACATATTTGACAAAGACATTGGGAGAAACTAATCAGTTTCTACACTTCAACTGTTGTTTGTCTATAATTTTGTTACTGTCCCTTCACCAGGAAGCTAATCACTGATAAACAGACATCAGGAATAAAAACGTCAGCTAAAGATTGTGTAGCCGTAAATGAAGTAGCTCTGATTCTTCACTGGGTTTGGCTGATAAATTCTCGTCATTAAGCAATAACAAAAGAATGGAAGAAGTAATACAGCTACAACCAACGAATCTGAAGGTTAGTTTCATCGTCGTGATCTCTCGAAAATGAAACCTTTGGGCTCACCCTCGACTATAGATCCATATATGAAAGATCAAAACCTGTACCGCTCAAGAAGGTGCTGAGTTATTGCGTGCGTTAATGAAAATGGTAAACTATCAAATTTACATGGTTTATTTTTAGAATAAAACATGAGATAACGTAAGATCTATTCTCTATTGGTAATTTATGTTTGTTACACTACTGCTAACTTTAATAATTTGTTGAGCTATTTTATTAGATGGAAGCAGACTTTCGTTAAGTTTAGTCAGAAAAGGAAAATGAATGCTAAGCTACCTTCCTAGGAAAAGAATTCCTATAAATAGAGAGGAAAACTTGACTACCTTGTCTGGAAAATAAGATTCATAGAGGGATGCTGGCAGCCAGTCACGAGAACTCTATTCCAATAATAAACAACAACATAAGTCAGAAATCCAAGCTTAATAAGCACAAAGCTTTAAAGTGACATTACAGCTGCTAAATGTACTTGCAATAACAGAAATGGGAGATCGCCAGATTATTCCTTTTTATGAACTGTATTTGAGTTCTTCCGTACAAAGAGACATTGCAGTCCATGGGAGATTTTTTTTTTCAAATTCCCTTGTAAATTCCCCACAATTGGAGATCTTCGAAATATGTGACAGAACTCACTGAGCAAGGCGTAGTTTAGAACCCTTTATACAACAGCAAAGTAACAAGCTAAAAAATTAAGTATACCTTAGTTTTACAAGCTAGAGAAGTGAAATTATGACATAGAAGTTAGAGTTGTGTTTTTTAATAGAAATAAGAGGGAACAACTGGGACAAAATGAAGCCTGGTGGAAAGAGCGCGCAATCGCAAAGGAAACACGCACACACATATACACACACTCACCGTATTAACTTTTATTCGCTTCTTATCTTTTATTACTTATAAATTTTCATGCCATCTTTTACTCCAGTTAATGAAAAGATTAGTTGTGGTCAAAATTTCTGATATGGAAATAAAACTTTAAAAGACGAGCATATCTATGCCTGCATGTCCATATCTTAGAATGACGTCAATTAACATTTCAAAATAAACCAGGAATCGCACTGTGTGGGTTATTCAGTTGTCAAAATAGTACACAAGAAGCTTGTGTCAGAGGTATACGAACCATTTTAGAAATGAAAATTGAGAGTATTCACATGCTCTTTGAGTTATTCAAGAATAATAACACTAAAAAAATGAGACTTCAGTATGACAGCTTACCAGCGGCATGAAAACGGTTCCGAAGTTCACTCATTTCATTTGCAACATTTTCTGAATTTTCATCATAAAGTCAATCATCGCGTGGGCAAGATTACTATGACTAATTTTCATCGCGTGATGTTTTAACAAGAGTATTTATAATTACAAATAACTTATAAAAAAAATCATTGGTATTAACGCAACTCCTAGATCATTGTGTCTTGTGCAAACTTCATTGACAGAACTATGTGATGATTGCCAACAATAATGAAGAACGTCTGCATGGCAGCCATACAGAGGGAAGTGTACCAATAACATTAAATTTTTCCAAGAGGAAATTAGGTACAGATTTATCATTGTTGGGGTTACGATGGACTCTCAATACACAGAGATTACAGGAGTTTTTGAAACAGTTAAACGTAAAACGTCATGGCAATAATTCCCCAATTCCTGAGATGATAAAATGATTACCTGGTCCATAATAAACTACCATGCACTCTGTAAGCACAATTGCTATGTCATTCACGGAAACTAGGACCACTGAACCGTGGATTTAAAAATTCTATCTTAGTGTTATTCCCAGAAGCAAGAATTTCAAATCAAGTCATGCTTGACTATATGACGATGGAGTTGTACTAAGATTTCTGATATTTGAGCATAGCACATACACATCGCTTTACCAAACTGAGTTGCGCGTAAGTTTAGCGTGATATCACAATAGAGAATAAAAAGAAAAAATCGGTACATTATAAAATGGGATAATTAACAAAATAACAAAGCAAAGAAAAAGTAGATTTGACAGCAGCCATATGTCCACTAACTTAATCTATAACATTACAGAAAATGTGGGGCAACATAATGTGATCTTGAAAATTTCCCCAGGCAAAGTGAATAAAAGCCCTCTAGGACAATCTGTCAACTTAATTTTCATTCTAATTAAACGTGCCCGAAGCATGGAAATGGAAATAGTATGGGTGAAAAGGAAGAAGTGAATTTGAATGAATCAGGCAAGGATATCCACATCCAAGCCTGTGGAAGGCCACTGTAAACATTCTGTGGCATTTAAAAAAAATTCTCCAGTACAGTTGCTAACAGCACATAATATCCTCATAAGCAAGTAGAATGAGTGGGCAAACTGCTAAGTGATTAGAATATTTTGATGAGTGTTACTTACGTGCGTCTAATTTTGCCTTTCATCACATTTGGAATAAAAGATACTGAAGAACTGTAATGAAAAAATATCTTTAAAAGAAACTGAGAAAAACGGCATTAAAGCTCCAACACATTAGCTAAGTAATTCATCTTCTTACTGCAAGTCTCATGTGCTTGCCAAAGCTCTATTTACTGTGAATAAATCCAGCTTTCATCGTACTCATATTTGATGAACTTTTTCGTTTAATTTATGCGCATGCATTATTCGGACAAAATGCACACGGAGGCTTGAGCATGGAGCATAAGTGTTCATTCATATGCATGTAAATCAGTGTACAATACACACACGTATATCGGCCGCAGACAAGCACTGGACTGAGTCCAGTCACATACACATGTTTTTATGCATGCGTCTGTAACTTTTGAAACCATGCATGAGAATGCATGTGTATCGGCGTTTGTAACTGCCCGTCACTTCAAAGGGGGCTATGAGAGAGAGAGAGAGAGAGAGAGAGAGAGAGAAGCCTTTCGACTGCATAGGAAACATTGTAAATTTGAACTGAATTGTCCTCCTGCTTAGTGCTACTTAGTGTGGACAGTTGTGCACTGGCGATGACTAGCGCAGAAAGAAATTCTTTGTAAATGATATGTATACCAGATTTATGTAACATGTCACAGTTATGAAGAAAAGAGACCAGTGTAATTATACTTTCCTAATACACAAAAAACGTGCTTCCCATCCACACACAGTAGCATATATATATATATATATATATATATATATATATATATATATATATATATATATATATATATATATATATATATATTTATATATATATATGTAAGTATGTACGTGTGTGTGTGGGCGTATTATTTCTTACTTGATCAGTTACATATTATATATGTACGATGAAATTATTTACTTATGATTCCTGCAGGTAGGAAGGTATTACAAAGATCGATTATTTAAATAAAGATTGTTACTTATAAATAACTTCCGAACAGATGCTTTAAATGTTTTGACGAGATGGCGGAGAGTAACGTCCCACGAAACCGTCAAGGAATGTGCCATGACCTTCGGTGTTAATGTCATCACCTTTCGTTCTCACCTATTTTTTTTAATTCAGGGTCATGCATCGAGAATAATGTAACCTAAAGAAGCTCGTGCCCCTTCTAGCAGATGTGCATTGGAAAGTTTACAAAATAAAATTCAATATTTCAGATTGTTGCCATTAAAGTTAATTGTTTCAATAATTTTTCAGTAAAGCACAAAACCTTTTGACCCTTAAATTACAATAGCCGTTACTGCGGTTAGGTTCGTGTATTTTTGGTTTCATTTTAAAATTACCAGCCATGTGGTTAAAGAACTGGGTTGTAGTCAACTGTGGTTCAGACATCTAAATACAGCCTCCGCATTATCTACTGTATGACATTTCTAATAATCATGACATTTCTAATAACCCAATCTACAAATCAATTAACAACATCTTAAAAAACTTTCTTGACCACATATCAGTCCAAACAAGCTGTTATCACTCCTTTAATATTTAGTAACTGTAACCGAACAAAATCAAATGAACAAGGAGAAAAAATTAACGCGTTCAGGCAGAATTATGCAAAACAAAAATGTGAATCTCAAGTACATACGGGTCCTTACCTCGACAGAATTTATACCCGTCGGTCGAATCTTGAAGGCTGGGAGGTTAAGTCAATTGAAAAACAGACGCAAAAGTGCAAAGGTTAGAAATCTTGTCAGAGTAGGCAAGGTGCACTTATCATTCAATATCAACTGTTTTTTTTATGGTATAATATTTGAAAATATGAAAAATTTCACATGTAAAATTAGTGATATACTATCATACATATATATTCATTCACACACGTATATTTGACCAGTAATTTTAAAGTTAAGAGTTTAGTAATAAAAAATCCTCCTAAAGATGTTTCTGGCTGCGCCTATGAAATTTCTTGTAAAAAGTGTGATAAAATATATCGTGGACAAACTGGAAAATCACTTTCACAACGAATCAAACAACGTCAGTATTCTGTGAGAACTGGCCAGATATCGAATGCGTTATTCGTACATATGAGGGATTTAGATCATCCTATTAACTGGAGTGAAGCAAGATCTTTAGTCCCGTGAAACGACACACTTGAAAGGAATATCATTGAATCTTGTTTTATCAAGTCAAATAACGAAAGTGTTCTAAATTTAAGTCTTGGTTTGTTTAAACTTGATACCTTCATAATTAAGAAAAGTTGTTGATAAATATAAGCAAAATCAGTAATCAGTTTTATACATGTTTCTGCAATTTGAATGGGTAAGATTCCGTTTCTCTTACGATTAAGTATATGGTTTTAGTTTGTGACCGCATGATCCAGGATTTTCCTGGAATACCCTTTTGTTTATTACCCCTTGGCAAGTTACCATTAGGTATTCAATTTTATACATATTTTTGGATTTTTTATGGCTAAACTTCCGTATCTCTTGTAGTTACGTCTATGGTTTTAGTTGGTGACTATTTGATCCCGGATTATCCTGGATTATCTTTCTGTTTATTACCCTTTGACGATTGACCATCTGGTATTCTTGTTCTTTTTGTTTACTTTGTAACCTTCTTTTCATCTGTCTCATTTGTGCCCAGACGATGCGCTAATAAACATGAAAGCGCTTGGTACTGAACTTCTGCCTGTCACTTTCCCGTGGGATTCGCTTATACACTGAAGTCACGTGCATCTATTGTGATTTTTAAATATACAGTGTATATATATATATATATATATATATATATATATATATATATATATATATACTGTATGTGTGTATATGTGTGTGTGTATGTATATATATATATACATATATATATATATATATATATATATATATATATATATATATATATATATATATATATATATATATATATATATATATATATATATATAATTTTCAGTTCAGGAGGCAAACCTTGAGTGCGAAGGGCAACAGAGAACCTGGGAAGGGACTTCTGAGGGGCAGGTATTTCCAGTGTTGTAATTCCTGAATTCACACTGTACTTTTGGGATGAATGTCCCTGCTTAACAACTGGGATATAAATTTCCAGTTTTCCTAAATAATTTGTGAAAGCTCTTCTCAATTACAACCTGTTTGACTGACTTTTTCTATATACCCATTCTGAAGAGCCCTTCCTTAAACCAAGATGTATAACTCTAACTATTTTATGTAATTACTTCATTAAGACTTTTCCTAATTGCCACTAGGGTCGAAGATAATTTTGTCCTCCTTCGGCAAATATCTCTCTCTCTCTCTCTCTCTCTCTCTCTCTCTCTCTCTCTCTCTCTCTCTCTCTCTCTCTCTCTCTCTCTTTTATACTGCATTCCAGGACCTTCAATTACTTCAAGACCACGTCAGAATAAAAAGTAAGGTTTTGCAAAATACGCTTTGATTTACTAAAATTTTCAATATCACTGAGAGGGTTACTAGGCAAACACTTTAATAAAAGAGACACTAAAATAAAACCCCTCAATTTAAACACTTTCATGCAATGATAAAATGAATTTCTCACTAAAAATTCATTATTAATATGGCATTACATTTATGACTGGCAATAATTACTGCATGACTTACTTCATAAAATTTTGACATTTAACTTTTACATGAACCATCTCTACCAACCATAATTTCACAGTTTATGACCTAGAATTTATACTGGGTATCTGGATGCAAGATTAATATAATGCAATGCTTAATATAATAATGAAGTACAGTTTTTGCTATCCCACTCTTACTCAGCAGAATACAAAAGAACAAAAACGAATGGAATCTTAATTGTTTGATCTCCTTGAGTCACTACAAGAGCCTATCCTTGTGTTCAGCTTGTTCTCTCTGAAAAGTTTTTAAATAAGTAACCTTTCATTCACCAAAGAAGAATGAGATATTAGCTGGGTAATGACCGGATATCCTTGAGCTTACTTCTGACCACAATATCAGGAGTAATTCGAGGCAAAATTGTGAATGACAAACTCATAATTTTGAGCTAATAATTCTTAGCTAGCAAGACATCGATATTCTTTATTTCCTCACGATAAAGTTACTGATTCTTGCCACATATTTTTGTTAGGAAGAATTTTATCACGATTCTTTCTGTTGACGAATTTAACTGCAAAGACATTACTTTTTATTGCACAATCAGACGAGTACATTAAGAGAGAGAGAGAGAGAGAGAGAGAGAGAGAGAGAGAGAGAGAGAGAGAGAGAGAGAGAGAGAGAGACTTGTTCAAAAAGGGGCTGATTTTCGTGGGAAATTCATAAATATATAAACGCTTTCGTACATAAATGGCTTATTTAGATTCTGGAAGTAAGCTCCGGTATGAATAATTTGTAACATAATCAGGCAAGAACTCCCAGGATCAAAGTATTTATTTCCTGGTTAGCATTTTTTAGAACATTTGACGCTGAGAAATTTTTACGTTACCAACGGCTACCACATGTCTTTTCTAAGCACTATTGCCTATACAGAAAATAAATCCAAACCAGCAAGCAAGCTTCTCCCCGACTCAGGTATTTAAATGTTCATAGCAGCAGACTCATTTTCAGTGAGACCCAATTTATATATACATATATATATATATATATATATATATATATATATATATATATATATATATATATATATATATATATATATATATATATTGACACACATACTGTAGGAATTTCATCAAAAGATGCTGAAAAGGACAGAAGCACAAGGGCAACCCAGAGCAGGATCGTCCCTTGAGGAGCTAAAGTGCTCACTGCTGGACGTCGCTCTTTCAGGGTCTTTTAAATACCTGCAAGGGGGCACGGCTCAGGCTAAGCTGTTTACCGCTAGTTAGTTTGATCCTGGAGCACTCTAGGTGACTCCTATACGAAAGGCAAGGGCCAGCCATAAAGTGATTTTTAGCTCTTCCGTCAGCAGTGGTGTCTTGAGGCAGGTGGCTAATGACTTCCGCAGCTCGATCTGGCAGGTGTCCTATAGCCTGGTATTAAGGGGAGGTACTGGACTGGCTTTACGGAAAGAGGAATAAGCTTGACAGTGAAGTAGAGCTAAGTACAAGCCTTCTCGAGAACAGGGGCTTCTAAGCCTCCGGTCAATTTAGATTTATCCGGAGATCAAAGACAACGAGAAAGGATGAGACGTCAATTACGTTGGGGAGAGAGAGAGAGAGAGAGAGAGAGAGAGAGGTGGGATGGGATGGGAGACACTGAGAGAGAGAGAGAGAGAGAGAGGCGGGGGGGGGGGGAGAAGGGAGATCTGATGTGTTCTCTTCTCTATTCAACTATATTTAAGAAATCTATTTTATTTTCCTTCTTAATTCCAATGAGGTACGGCATATAACTTGGATTAGTAAAAGGCGAATTTTAACCGGAGGTTGCGAAAGTAATTGGTTTAGAAAAGGGAATAGGATATAATGGCCCAAAAAATTAACCATGAATTTTCTATTAAGAAATTGTAGTTTCCTGTTACATTATGATATAAACACACATATATATATGTGTGTGTGTGTGTATGTGTGTGTGTTTGATTTTAAATCACGGCGAGGTAAACACGTGATGATTATCCGAACAAAGTTACAGCCACGAAGGAAAGAGTGAAACAATGAGATGCTAAGTACTTTCGTTTTATTACCAAGACGTGGTCACAGCAACTATTGATATATAGAGACAAGGGGTATATATATGGTGGGTATAAGTCTTAGGGAAATACGAAAAGGTTGGGAGATCACAAAACGGCCAACTGATTAACATCGAAATCTACCTATTGGTAATCCTCTTTATTTTGTCTTTTGTGTCCTTCTGGAACATATGTTTTATTACTGGGTCAAAAGAAAATAATCCTGTGCTTAAATTAAGGTTATATTCCCAGGTCAACTAAATCATAACAGATTCCAAAAACTTCCTGGAAATAGTTTCATTACTTCGTAATATTACATCGCTTTGTGTCCAGTTTATTCTGTGGGACTTTTCACTTGGATGCAAAAATAGAGCGTTATTAGTCTGACCTGTTCTTACTGAATATTTTTGTTGTTTTAATCTGGTACTTAATTCTTTACTGGTCTGACCTAAGTAAAATAAATCACAATCCACACAAGGAACTCTGTACACTATATTGCTATCTTTTCGGGGACTATTTTTTATAAGCATGTTTTTTATATTATTATATTGAAGGATACATTCGTAGAAAACAATTTTTAAAAAAAATTTTCAGCTTCAAATCCCATAAAATGTGGCAAGCAAAGGGTGTTTGAGGACACTTCTTTGTTTTCTTTCCTATTTTTCGTAGAAGGTCTTTATAGCTTTATTGTAACAAATATCCATAATGTGGGTTGGATAGCATAGAACTCCTCCTGTTTTCCTGATGTTTTTTGAATTCTTGATCTAAAAACTCAGGACTGACTATTCGCAAGACTCGAAGAAACATTGATGAAAAAACTGAAATTTTGATATTTATATGATGCCCTGAATAATAGTGTGCATATGTCAAATTATTTGTCTCTCATATAAATACTAAATTTAAAATTAAAAGGTTCCCTTTTAATATACGATTAAATGTCCAGAAAAGGTAAACATTCATCTCTCTCTAAATCAAGTGTAAATTTAATAGAAGGGACTTGATCATTTACTGTAGGTGAGCCAGTATGTTATTTACATCCAAATCTTTGGGTGTGATGGCTAAAATATCTTCAACATAACGGTACCATGTAACATGTTAACGTTATGTTGTCCCTTCTATTAAATTTAGACTCGAGTTAGAGAAATATATATATATATATATAACGACCCGATATATATTCTTTATATATATATATATATATATATATATAACATAAAAACAATATAATATAAAATTAATTTATAAATTTTACAAGTGTCAGGTCTGGTAAAAGATAAAAACCATAAATACAAAAAAAAAACCAAAAGGCAGTAAACAAAATGTTAAATAAACAAAAGTGTTTAAAAGTGTAAACAACAGTATATCAAACATAACCGGTAAGATTTGCAACAACAAAAACCCAAAACCAGCCCCGATGGAGACTTCATATTTTCTGGATCAGCTTGTCACTACAAAGGCTCAAGACTCCACGTCGTTTTTGATGCTCAAAAACTCGACCAACGTCGACTCCAAAAACTGCCTGCTGCTGCTGCCACTGAATCCTCGCTGCCCTACCAGAACTCAAGCAATTTCTCACTTCTTTTATCAATTTGGATTTATCCAGGGAACCAGTGAAACCAGTGTTCCCGCAAAACGTATCCAAAACCTCCCCACCTAAAAGAAAAAAAAGAAATTTTTACACTGAATGAAACAACCCCGAGAAAACAGGTTACTGATTGTAACGACCCGAGTTTATGTTTTTACATACTCAGATACTGTTTGACTGACGGCAGATAATCAAAGGATGTAATGAGCTCAAAATTAATTTATTTCTATTTACAAGTCACCTGGTAAAAAGATAAAAACCATAAATACAAAAAAAACCAAAAGGCAGCAAAACAAAATCAAGTTAAATAAACAAAAAGTGCTTAAAAGAAAAAAAGAAAAATAAACAACAGCAGGCAGAAAAAAATATCAAATCCTCCATAACCAAGACACCCTCAGCTGCACGACAGGGACAAAAACCCAGAAAACCCCGATGGAGACGTTAGGACATAATGTCCAAAGATGAGCAGCTTGGTCAGACTACTCATGGTCAAGTTCCGTCCCACTTCGTAGGCGTGCTCAATTTGGCTCAAAAACTCGACCAACGTCGAACTGGATATCATCAAACCCGACTGATTTATCGGCTGAATAACATCAAAACAAAAAAAAAAACTTGAGGTAAAATAATCACACAAAGGGAACGTATAACCAGCAGTTCCAAAAAACCATCATAACACATATATATATATATATATATATATATATATATATATATATATATATATATATATATATATATATATATATATATATATATATATATATATAGATATATATATATATATATATATATATATATATATATATATATATATATATATATATATATATATATATATATATATATATATAAATATGTGTGTGCGTGTGTGCGTGTGTGTGTGTTTGTGTGAGTATGTATAACCGGTAAGATTTTAATAACCAAAATGCCCTCTTCATATTTTCTGGATCCGCTTGTCACTACAAAGCCTCAAGACTCGACGTCGTTTTGATGTACCGAATGTGGGTATATATATTTCTTCTTCTTTTATGAATTTGGATTTAAGCCTGTGAAGTGGCAAACGTATCCAAAAAGCACGAAGAAATTGAGAAGTTGAGAGGTTACTGATATTACGTTTTACCAGATACGTTTGTAATTGTAATAATCACAATGTCATGTTAGCTTCTCGATTTCTTCTCACTCTGGATACGCTCTGAAGTAAAAAGTGTATCCAAAGTGTGAAGAATTCGAGAATTTAAGAAGACACTGTGGGACGGAGCACTTATTTATAATTCCCCTTGAGCGGAAGTTCCTCCCAAGGTATAGTGAACTGAATATCATCAAACAATATTTATCGCTGAATAATGGTGAACAGAAAATATCACGCGTGTATAAGTGCCAAAAATTCATATATATATATATATATATATATATATATATATATATATATATATATATATATATATATATATATATATATATATATATATATATATATATATATATATATATATGTGTGTGTGTGTGTATATATATATACATATATATATATATATATATATATATATATATATATATATATATATATATATATATATATATATATATGTGAAATAACACGTGTATATGTGCAACAAGTTGCAATACCTCTTGCCTTTATATATTATATATATAATATAATATCTATATATGTGTGTGTGTGTGTGTGTGTGCGTATTTATATATAAATAAATCTAGTCGTAATCACTATGTTTTTATGCAGGTTTTCTGAAGTGGTTAGAATGACTTTGAGTGTGATATCCATTATAATTCCCCTATTTAGTGAAGATACTCCTGAGCTAAGGAGGTAAGGGACCAGGCATTGTACTCGTGCACAATGCCATAAAGACCAAGACTAACAAACATACGCTGACTGTCCAAGACCACTAACTAAGCAAGGAAAAGGTCACCGATAACTCAGCGGGGAAACCCACCCCCTCCCGAAAACCTGTCACTACCCCAGTAAAAATATTGAAGGCTTTTCCTGAATTTGAAATCAAGACCATCACAACAGGAAGTCACCGTCAGTTGTACTGAGCTGCAACGACTCATGATCATGATGGGGTCCACCTCCTGTAATGTTAGGTATATCGTAGTTTAACCAGACCACTGAGCTGGGTAACAGCTCTCCTAGGGCAGGCCCGAAGGATTAGATTTACTTCACGTGGCTAAGAACCAACTGGTTACGTAGCAACAGGACCTACAGCTTATTGTGGAATCCGAACCACATTATGACGAGAAATTAATTTCTATCACCAGGAATAAATTCCTCTAATTCTTTTTGGCCGCTCGGAGAGTCGAACGCTGTGCCAACAGCGTGCTAGCCGAAAGCTCTACCCACCCCCCAATGAAGGACTACCTCCTGTAAAGATACAATCCCTCAGGTGAGGAAAATGACGGCCCAAGAATTTTTCTGTGGAGCACAGCTGGGGCCCACCAGCTACTGAAAAACTTAATGATTAGACCTAGGGAGGAAATAACCACCCACTAAGTGAATAATAACCACTAAATGAGGTGTAGGATGGGCCTTGCAGGGAAGAAGATCATGTCTTAAAAAGCACCACTGGGACCAGATTGGAGTCCTGTGATCGCTTTGAAAGAGGTGAGCCTTAAGATTTATTTCAAGCCTAACCTGAAGTCTTCCCCTGCTATAAGGAGGATTAGACAGTGCTTGATATAAATTAACCTGTTCGGGAGATAACACTAAATCCCGCAATATTATACTTACATTGGCCATACAACCACCTAATCGCCGAGCCATGCATATGACCACCATTATGAGCTATTTGTTTTAGTAATATACCAAAATATACAAGAAAAGACAACATGTAAACCTGTTAATTGTTACCAGCAACATAATTCACTGCGTAAACTTTTTTTACCCAATATTATCACCCTCAGTACTGACGGCAGTAAAAATTTAATGCAGGAATATCGGCACCTTTATGAAATGCTGTCTCTTCTGCCAGACTGCTAAAACTTCTCACACCGAAACCCTTCATAACAGGATAATCATTTTCTCTACCTTTCGCAATTTGGGAGAGAAACACACGGCGTCATCCAAATGAACCTGAAGTTCTGAAACAGCTATCGAGTTTCAAAGAGGAAATCACATTCAGCAAGATTAAATGGAAAGCAGAGCAATGCCATCGTAAGTTTCACAGCCATACTCCAAGTTTTGACTTTTGGACAAAAGAAAATATATTCAGTACTTGAAAATCGTGACCACAAGGTTATAAATACCATCGTGGCGTAGCATTTTGGTAATGATTTTGTAATAGAAACTCTCTGCCTTAGAAGAAGAAGAAGAAGAATATATATATATATATATATATATATATATAATATATATATATATATATATATATATATATATATATAAATGTACATATGTATGTGTGTGTGTGTATGTTCAAGCATAACTCTGAAACACATCGAGCGATTTCAACCAAACTTGGTGTACATATGACTTACTATCTCAAAAAGAATACTGTGGGGATAAGACATCACTAGCACCAAGGGGCACCAAAGGGGGTGGGGGAGAGAAGGGCTTCCCTGAAACGGGGTAGGTTCTGTCTGTAGACTTAGTAACTAAATAAACTCTACTAATTTATCTTACCTCATTTCGGTATACATATGACTTACTATCGGGAAAAGAATACTGTGGAGGTAAGATATCACTGGCACCAAAGGGGGTTGGGGTGGAGGGGGTGACATGTAAAAATAACCGAAAGCGACAGATATTAATGTCTAATCCATAGTTTTCGAGGTCGCTGAGTTGGATGGTGACACTCCCGATGCCCTTTAAGTCCAGGTTCAGCCCTGATAGGAAGGAGGGCGTTGAGAAAGGATAAATAATAAAATGACAGATATTAAGTCTCTAATCCATAGTTTTCGAGATCGCTGAGATGAATACTAAAACTCTCGATGCTCTCTAAGTCCAAGTTCAGCCCCGATAGGAATGGCGGTGAGAGGGGGTGAAATATGATGCGTAAAAAATGCTGGGCAATGTAATTTAAGCAACAATCTTAACAGGAAAGGGAGAAAGTGAGAGAGAAAGAGAGATTTCGGTAACCTATTTGCCTGATGGATGGAATTAACTTTGTGGCTCTTGCTTGTACCCCTTCTAATCTATTTATGTCCTTTCTTAGTGTTGGTGACCAAAACTGTGCTGCTTATTCAAGATGAGATCTAACTGTTGATGTGTAGAGCTGAAGCACTGTTTCCTTGTGTCTGTAATTGAACTGCCTCTTTATGTATCCCACTAGTTTCTGTGCCTTCTTTTCAGCTTTTATCCACTGTTTTGTGGATTTTGAGTACTTGGTAATAATGACTCCAAGGTCCTCTTCTTTTTCTACACTATTTATGTCATTCCCAAGCAGCTGTAGTTGGCGTGAGGATTGTTTGTTCCTATTTGTAACGCTTTACACTTATCCAAGTTAAAGGGCAAATCATTTGCCATCTTTTTGACCACTCTCCTATTTTACTTAGATCATCTCTTAAACTTTCCACTGTAACTGGGTCTGCTGCATTTACACCTAGCTTGGTGTCATCTGCAAATTTGGCAATCCTACTAGTTAAGCCTACATCAATGTCATTATTGTAAATCAAAAACAAGAGCAGGCCAAGGACAGAACCCTGAGGAACACCGCTCCCATTCTGGTTCTTCACCGTTTATTACGACTCCCTGTTTTCTATTAGTAGCCAGTCTTCGATCCAGTCTGCTATTTCTCCTACAATTCCTAAAGCTCTAACTTTTGTCATTAGTTTCTTGTGTGGAACTTAGTCAAAGGCCCCTTGGAAATCTAAGTAGAGTATATCTGTTGCTCTACTACTGTCGTAAATACCCAGCATGTTATTAAAAAACTCCAAGAGGTTTGATAGGCAGGATCTGTTTTATCTAAAACCATGTTGACTGTTTAACAACAGGTTGTTTCCATTAATGTGATCCACAATTTGATCTGCAATTATGGAGAGAGAGAGAGAGAGAGAGAGAGAGAGAGAGAGAGAGATATTTGTTGTTATTGACTGAGCTGGCTTTATGCCAGCACGGTCTTTTGCTCATAGACCAGCCCGTAAGTCATATGTTGATGAGCAGGTGAGTTAAGGTTATTTACATGAATCTCTTTATTATGGTCTATGGATATGCAAGTGAAATGGTATGGTTGAAAGGGAAGGTTAACAGGTGAGGTTACAAACCTCTTTGAGCCCTAAGGCACCTGTCAGCTGGAGAGAAAGAGCGATAATAGCGAGTCCTGGCAAGTGGTAGCTAGCCAGTAAAGAAAATGAAATATTTATCGTCGGAGGAAAATCGGAAAAAACAGAAAATCTAGGGGGATTTAATACCATATTTAACTTACTTTGAGCGACAGGAAAAATCATCGACCATTTAGTGGTATGGATCGATGGAAGAAAATTATGAATTTTTAAGTTTTAGGGAAAGCAACACAAATAGAAGTAATAGCTTATGTGGTAGTTAGAAGGATAGTTGAAAAATTCCGGTCGTTAGATGTGAGGCGGCCGAAAAAAAGAGAAGGGGAAAGGAAGGCTTTAAGTGGTAGAAACAGGATAGTTGCTAGTCAAATGATTAACCGCTATCAGAGTACTTGTCACGGAGCTGCTGTCTGAGGGCACCCTTGGCGGGGGAAATGCAATGGTGGTAGCAGATTTTCTTGAACAGACTGTGTAACAATGGATAAATTCTTTCTCCTTCCTTTACCAGGTCTTTTCCCCTAGTGATAGCGGTTCTACTTGGGCGGCTTTGATTAGGACATCAAAGAGGTTTAAAATTGAGAAAAGCACCTGTGGCTGTTGTATTTCCGGGCTTGAGGCTTGAGGTTCGATGACGGGATTAGGTGTAGGTTGAGAGGGAAGGAAAGAGGCTTGAGGTTCTGGGTCAGGAGTAGGTTGAGGGGTTGGGGGTGTTGGCTACTCAGTTTGAGTCCCTATATCGGACACAAAACAGGCGCTGCTTCAACCATTTGTTTGGTCGACGTTTCTACCCGTGGCTCTGGTGGGGTCGTTGGTCTGGGTGCAGGTGTTGCTATTAAGAGATGGTTTCGACAGGTTGGCTCTTGCTTTCAACTGTGCAATGCGAGGTAATCGAGCACTGCATCGTTTGAACCACGCATGATGACATTCAGAACAGTTGGGGCACTTGGGTGTTGTAGGGTCCCCTTTTTCCAGTTTCTCAAGACAATTTTGTTTCATGCTTCTTGCTACAGATGGAACAGATTGCAAGGCCTCTGCAACGCTCCTGATGGTGGCTATATCGCTGATATATGCAGCACCTGAGTGACTCTGGCGTGAATTCCTCTGTGGGGAAGCATCCCCATGTCTTAAGCCATACTTGGCTCGGGACTGGTCCCCTGAAGGTGGTAAGGATCTTCCGTGAAGGTGCTTTGCATCTGGTTAACAATATGGGGGAGCTCCAGAAGAGGATCCAGAGGGAGTTATGTTGGGTAATTACAGATCATGGCCTTGTTTACCTTCTCATTTGGGTTTAGTAGCTGGAATTCCGTGTTGGCCCTCTGTAGGTCGACTGTAGCTTAGTCCTTTGGAGTGACGGTGAATTCCCCTCTATGATTCGGTCGCGGAGATGTTGATACCGGGTTATTCTTTTGAAGAGTCACCACCGCAGCGTACGTGGTCCGTCCTTCAGCAGGAAGTGCTCGAAACTTCTGCAACAGAGGGTACTCATTTGCGTCGGAGACTACAGGAGGGAGGGGTACTGTTTGAGGGGAAGCGGGGTGAGAGGGAGGGGGAGGAGTAAGACCAGGGTCCAAGGACGTCGGAAGACGAGTAGGAGGTAGTAGGAAAAAGGAGAAGACAGATGGCGAAGGGGGAGATGGGTGGGATGCTTGTTCAGGGGGTTGCCTGATCGCTACCGGATCTCTTCTTCGAAGCTGGAGGGCGAGCTCGTCCGTGAAGTAACCAGAAGACGGCGGTCGTTTCTTCCTATGTCGAGTCATGGTTTTGATTCACAATCACAATGATAAATATTTCCAATCGTCGAGGATAATCCGAAAACAGCTGTTAAGGGCGAGTGATAAAGCCGTGAAACTGCCGAAAACAGTGTAGGAATTAGCACTAACCAGCGGGGGTCTTATTATTACAATTACATGAGAGAGAGAGAGAGAGAGAGAGAGAGAGAGAGAGAGAGAGAGAGAGAGAGGGGGAGAGAGAGAGGGGGGAGATCCGCTAGATGTAACCCCGATAAGTCAGCTTCTCTACTCAGCTGAATTTAAGAAATCTATTTCATTTTTCTTCTTAATTCTTATTAGGTACCTCATATAACTTGGACTAGCAAAATACTGAAGTCTTCATCTGAATTTGTCCATCTGAATATCTAGACGTTTATGGCTCTTTTCACGTACAATTTTATGACAACATTTAGAGTTAGTATTATTTTTTTGTTCCCGCTTTCATCTGGTATCGGTTATCTGTCAAAATTGTAAAACATGAATAACAGATGCTATAAGTTCAAATCAATATTTCAGCGTTGTGTTTCTGTCAAAGAAAAGGGGGTAAATTACGTTTATGGTTGATTTTGTTATTATAAACTGTCACAACTACAATGACGGCCGGAAGCCAAGAACCAAAGCTATCTAAATTTGACAATTACTAGAATTTTTTGTTTTTCAGAAACAACTGTCACAAGCATTTCGTAACAACATTTAACGTTCATAAATTTTGAAAACCGTATGGTTCATGATTTACAGAACAATATAAACGAAAAATAACGCGATATGAGAAAAAGCTTTTTTGAAAAAAAATTATTGCGATTATCTTGAAGTTTAAATTGCAAAGCGATATCAGTTAAGATAGGGTAATAAAAGTGAGAAATCGCTTTAAAAGTGTTGAAGTCAGGGCCATGAATACTAAAACTTTTTTAATGTCTTTTTAACGATACTGCATGATGCTGCATTAGGTATTCCGATGCTTCACTGCAACAGGGTTTTTTTATTTCGAGTTTTTTCCTTAATTCAATATGAATACGCGGTGCGCAAATAAAAGACATATACGATCTTTGTTTGTAACCTGTCATTGGAATTCGTCGCTTTCGAGTGGTCCAGCTAAAAATGGCCTCGCCGCCATTGTGTTTTTATCTACATTCAAGAAAATTACCGTTTTACCACAGCATATACAGACCTTTCGTTACAACGAGAAAATTTCTCTCTCTCTCTCTCTCTCTCTCTCTCTCTCTCTCTCTCCCCTGGTTGAATAAAACCTTCCTGGACTTGCAATGGAATTATTACAAATAGTAAAAGTGTGTCTTTTTTATGCATTAGAATTGTTTCATGTGCCATGATCACAAACTAAAACATTTGGCTGTTCTGTACTTTCCGGCAAATGCAACAAAGTGTATAATTTTACTTGCATACGAAATTTGACCGAAATTCTCACAGTGCAGCGATTACTTCCATTTCAGTTCGTTCGCTTTATGGTATCCCAGTAGCCCTGCAACTTCAGTGTCCAGCTGACCGTAAATATAAAGCATTAGACGAAATGCATTGATATTCAAAATACCTCACCCTGGCATTTTAGTTCAAGAGTTGACTTCATTTGGATTTATTTCATTTCAGGATGTAGCGCCATTTACCTAAGCTGCTCTGCCAACTCTGATCTTTATTGTTCGAACCGAATGAATTGTGCAAAATGTCTCGTTCACGTTAGCAATTTAATAATTGAGGATGTGTTTCTGTTGATATGCTGATGAATTCCCCTAGTTGGCAAGAGGGGTTGTTCATATAACTATGACAATTATTCTGATACATTGTTCTATCAGGCTTATGTTGGACTCATTACAAACTTTCCGTTTCCTGTTCCTTCAGTCAACCAACAAACACAGATTCTTACAATAATGATATTAATAAACTTTTGTTTTAAAGCTACAATTATAATATATTATTATAGTGTTAGAAAGATTTGTTGTCTCATAAAACCCTAAATAAATACCAATTTCAAATCAGAGAAGCAAATTGTATGGAGAACCACTTTCATGATTTCAGTCCTTCCTCCTCGACAAGTTTCTCTCTTGTTTTTCAGCCTATAAGCAAATATATTGTGGACGACTATTGCGTATAAATTATTGTGCCAAAAAGGGGAACCCGGAGATATACATAGTAATAGGTAGACAATATCCCTCAGCAAACTAATGACTGTAGATACACGCTGAAGCCAGGAGAAATTTAGAAATAACCGGTAGTTTGGAATTATAGCTTCACTTTCGTCTTCTCCATGGAACGGCAATTATCTACAAAACAGGTTCGTTGAACAAGTCTTATCTGCTTGAACAGTAATCTGAGACCCCTTGAACAAAGTCATGCTGTTTGCTTTCATAATTACGATAGCTGATTTCCAAGTACAAGAGCTCTTAAGTAGGCGACGGGAGCTGCTCAGTGATACAACCCAGTTAACCAACTTGGAGAGCTGGAGAGTAGCTACACAAACGGACATCCCACAGAAAATTAACAAGCACTTGTCAACTAATTGGTCTCAGGTTAAACTACAAGGGATTATAAACCTGTCAGACTAGGCACACAATATGAACCCTCCAAGGAGAAAAATTTCTTTGTCTTCTATAAATTCAGTTCTTAGAATACTGTAACAAGTTATGCTATGGGAATTTGGCCTTGTGCCAAGTGCCAGACTCGGAGCTTCCCCTTTGTTCCCCAGTCTATTGATTATTGTTATTATTTCTTTCAACATTACCGCAACCATCATCCAATTAGAGTAGGTTCCTTGAAGAATTTTGATGGGTTATTAGAAACAGAGGTCGATATAAAGTTTAGAATTACTTCTTGCTTGTGCTCTCTTTGATATGTATCATTACTCAACTTCATGGGATAAAAAAAATTACTTCCCATGCGTAGTGTCTTTAGGTGGAAATATTCCTGGAAGTTTTAGTCTGCCAACAAATAAGTTTACGTACCGAAAATCACCGAGACACATTTGACTCCGCACGCTAACGACTAGATAGTTGACCAATTAAAAAAAATAGTTCAACGGCTTTCAATAAAAAATGTAACCCACTGACTGACTTGAAAAATGGTGAGCATTCACCCGTAATGTTGCACATTTTTCATTATTGAAGATATGAGTACAGGTAATATATGGTGGGCTGTAGCACGGTATCTATTCATCTAGCAACTAAATTTTATTATGGCCCTGAGTTAATGTTTTTCCAAAGTTTCGGATTTTCTTACTGTTAGTAATTAATGCATTGTCTTATATAATGCTTTCCATGGGTCAGTCTTAATGTATTGTGAGAAAGATCCCCAAACCAAATTCAAGTTGGTCATCCAAGAGAGGGCCACCGTTATGTTCCACACAATTTTTTCTTTTATTTTTACAACAAGATTATTTGCTGAATTCCGAAATTAAAATAGAAAAAGAAGCCTGTTGGTGTGAATTTCACTTTTGTCATAGAAGTTCAAGAATGTGAAAACAGGAATTAAATTCTCATGAGACTGAATTAATACCAGTCCGAATATGTTTCTTCTACCTCAGACATCTCAAATTTAAAACCACAATAAATTTATTGACACGCCTCACGTCATGATCTAACCATTTATCACCGTCCCAGTCATACCTTTGCAAAGGCTCGTGAGTTTTATGTCTTCCTCTTAAGACTGACAACGAAAAGATGACAATCCATCAACTCTGGTCATCAACACAAATTGATTCTGAACTGCATGAGCCTCTAGACATTATTAAGAATAACAGCGAGTTCAAAAGATTGGTAATGGTTATGACCATGACAAGTCATTTATATTCTAAGTATAAATGACAAAAAAAGTAAAATTGCAAATAATCTCATTATTTAAAAAAGCTGGCATAGTATTCATCAAAGATTTTTATTACGTTGTTAAAATTAGGTAAGATCTTATTCCACTGTAAGTGTCAGCTTATGATCAAGTCTATACCGGCAGGCAATAGCCCACAATATATTGTTACGTAATATCACTCTTGTTTTTCATATAGATTCAATTATAACTTTCAATTCCAATTCCATACTATACTTCCATAATCTTTTTTTCTGTTACATGCTTCCTGCGTTTTCCATAACTCTTTTTACATCAATTGCGCTCTCATATCCAACAGAATAAATTCTGATAGTTTTGCCACCAGAGTAAGGCCTATTGCTCAGTATTTAGCCGGGAGTTGGTTTGTGAAGAGGAATTTGTGTTACATCCCCGCTGATCAATGAAGTAATGGAACTAAATGGTATAAAGGTCCGGGAAATGTTGCCTTTACCGGGTAAATAAGCGAGGGCTTTGGTCTGCTGCATGAAAAACTATTACAAATTTTTCGCAAGGTTTGTTTACTTGACAGGACTTTTGCTATTTGCTGTAACAGTTCATAGGTACTCGCTCTAAGGCGTACTTCAAAATAGTTTCCCCAAGTTTCCACAGACAGACAAAACCCAGATTTTCTCGAAATTTCGTTTTAAGAAGAAAGAAAATGAAGTAAAAAATAAAAGGTTAGACGTTAGCCCTAACCTTGAGACTCTGTAAGGAGTGTGTGTTCATTATCCAAGGCTGAATTTTGTAACAAAGTAAATAATAATGCCAAAGAAAATTGTATGGGAAAATAGGAAAAATTTTATGGTAATGACATGTTTAAGATGAATGACAGCCATTAGTAACAACCTACATTATTAAAATTTGTAAACACTGATTAATCGCTGAATATTCACTGTGTTGAATAAGTCAAATGTTCAATGCGGAAGTTCATGATGCTCCTTAATGCTTTGCTCTTCTGTGATCAACACTCATTTTCTACATCAGAGAATACTCTTTATCACTTTTTTCTCAACTTCATAAAGAACTAATGTATAAAACAAGTGAGCACAGTAAATGCTGTAGTTTTAAAGGAGAAATACAGCACAATTTAGCAGGTACATAGACGAGAGACACTGAGGAAGGTGGTGCTTTACGCATATTTTTGAGTCAGTCTAGCCCCTGGTGAGATATCGTTTTTTAAGAATTTTTCACCTTACTTACAGTTGACATTTTGCAATGAAAAGGCTAAATCTGTTAGAGGGATGGTTAGAATAGTGATATATTCAAGATAATGGAAATCCCCCAGGGGTTTGATTTGGTTGCCTTCTAAGTGCCTCCTTTGTCGTAAATAAAGACGATAAGCGTTACTGAAAGATGTGATTTGAAGAACAATGTGAAGTAAGACTCTAAGAGTTAATATGGAAGACTGGAGTAGAAGATGTGAAAGAAGTTAATTATGCAAAACAGAGGAATAAAATTCAAAATATATATGCGACAATGACAATGCGTTCGTTATTAAAAAACGGAATGGAAAAATGGAAAAGAGATGTATAGCTCTTCGCTTCAGAATTATAGTTCGATAGGAACGAAAATTTTCAGCACATAATTCAGTGAAGTCCAGGTTCTGAAGTGAATTTTAATTTTCTTCTCTCTCTCCCTTTCCCAGCTCTGCGAGAGAAAATAAAAGCATTCATTACTGATTTCGCCATGATGCATAGTCGATGCAGATTTTGGCCTAAATGAATTTCTACTTATTTATGAGACCCAGATATTGCAACTTATTTTTTGCCTTCTATCCAAAAATTATTTGAATTTTTTATTCCATTGTATTGATTTCCTTTTGAGAATTTATGTATTTCGTTGAGTACTTATTCAGCTATTGTTTTATCAGGTCTTCTGTACTTTCGTGACTAATTTAGGCATCGTTATTCTTGCCTGTAGATGTTATTTATGTGATCTGAACTCAGTGTTACAAGCAGTAAAACAAGGTGCTGGATCTTATTTGTAGAACTGTAATTCTGTTGTCATTACACTTCACGACAGTTCTTCATTGGAGGGATGGGTAGAGCTTTCTACTGGCACGCTGTTGGCCCAGCGTTCGACTCTCCGACCGGCCAATGAAGAATTAGAGGAATTTATTTCTGGTGATAGAAATTCATTTGTCGTCATAATGTGGTTCGGATTCCGCAATAAGCTGTAGGTCCCGTTGCTAGGCAACCAGTTGGTTCTTAGCCACGTAAAATAAATCTAATCCTTCGGGCCAGCCCTCTCTAGGAGAGCTGTTAATCAGCTCAGTGGTCTGGTTAAACTAAGGTATACTTAATTTTTACACTTCACCATTGGGATGTTAACTGTTACTGGGAATTTTGTTATTATTATTATTATTATTATTATTATTATTATTATTATTATTATTATTATTATTATTATTATTATTATTATTATTATTATTATTATCATTATTATTATTAGTTATATTTCATGAAATTTAAAAGGAAGATACCCCATGATCCCGGGATTATTTGACCTAAACAAGGACCACATTGGCCTATTTCCAAAATCACGAGGTCACAAAATCGCAAACGACATTAAACTCCAGAATCGGTTAGCTCTCTAAATGCAAATAATTTCAAAACAAAATATGAACAGAGTTTCATTTCGTTTCACTTGCCCGGCATATTTCAGTATGTCATAAGATGGCCTTCGGAAAACTTATCCAAAAAGAGAATTACATTATGTATATTTCTATTTACGCGCGTTTACTGAGATTCTTGCCTGTTTTTGTTTGAGACTAAGTTCGCCTTATGCCAGCATGTTCTACGAGAAAACCTTACGTGGTTTTCTGAGAAACCTAAAAACTGGAATTGATACTGTGAGTTCCTTTCAAATATTTGTGCCTCTGTGATGGGCTGTAGGAAAATCAGATTACTTTGATACTTTTCTGAAACGCTTCTGCGATGTTATAAAAATGACATTCGCCCTAGATGACTAAAGCCGAATTTCTTGTCTTTTTTAAATTTTTGTTTAAGCTTACTAAATGCTATTGCATGAATAATGACCTTAACAGGATTGATAATGAGATTTGAATATCATTTCTTACATTAGCTAGAATTCTTTCCTTTTACACATGGATTTTTTTTATTTGCCATAAGGTTTTATGTGACTATAATTTTGTTAAAAGCTTTTAGATATAATTTCGAAAATAAAGATATGATAATCACAGCTTACAACCATGGTAAAGTTTACTGTTTATGAACAAATAGACTGAGATCTATAGTTACAGTCCTCGTGGCTATTATTGTTGTTAATATTGTTGTTGTAAGCACTGGCCATAAGGTAAGAGTTATTGTGGATGGGTCTATTTAGAGACAGCGACAAGCGCTTTCTAATCCCTGCAGGAAACCCTGTATGTAAACAATCACAATCTCTCATTACTGAGTGCTGTCAGTCGCCAGTTCATAGTTTGAACCCAATACCAATGATGCAGATTGGGGGATATTCACAGTAGCTAATGTGTTTGCGAAGTGGAATGTGTTTGCTGCTGAACTGGCAACAGGATGTGATCAATACCCTTTGGTACTTTCACTGCATTAAATGGCCGCAACTCAAAATTAAGTTTTCGCCACTCAAACTATAACTACTTTCTTATTTTTTTAGATATTCATATACAGTTTTTTTTTTCTATGCAATTATGAATGCTGGAATTTTAATGTAACCAGAGCGTTTTTTTTTTTATATTGTATGTTTTAATTTTTTTTTTAATTCCAAAAAATGTCATATAGCGCATAAGCGTAGTTTCGACAATTCTTTGGACATAGTAATTTTTATTTTTTTGAGATTCTGTCCTGATAGATTTGTAGATCAATGGTTTCTCTACCCGGCAGAAGTTAAAAAATTTGCAATTTAAAAAAAATGTTGACGGTTATACATTAGAAAATAATGAAAATTTGGCATAATTTTACTTATTTATTTTTTTCTTCCTTTCTTTGTGATTAATCTTCATGAAATTTTCTACACACATAAGTAGGCATGATTTCTATCACTGAATAAAGTTTCAAAGAGATATCTCTATTATCTTAATTTTTCCTAAAAATGCGTGAAAACTCCCCTTAAAAGCATTCAAGGCGAGAAAATTAGCTCCGCCATTACAAGGATGACAGTTAAGGTTGGAGAAAGATTACAATGGTATTTGAGTAAAACTGCAGTATAGCGGAATCTGAATGTAGGAAGAGAGAAAATAAAGTTAATAAGTTCCTCTGATATGAAGTCTGAAAAGAATAAGAATGAAGTATAACATGTCCTTCCTCTGTAACACATTTAAATTATTTTAACTTGCTTAATATGCGGTTGACCAAAGATTCTAAGAAAAGTGTATATTGAATAGTTCTTTATTACTTTTTTTTTCAAAATTCCAAGAGGAAATTTTCATTAATCAGAGGTGCTCTTAAAAGTTTAGAAAAACTGAATCAGCGTCTCAAGACTTTGTTCTGTTTTTGTAATTCAAGGCAATGATACCATCTGGCCTAATCCTGTCTCGAGAGAAATGGTACGTCATCCTTTGCATTTTGTAACAAATTCGTCCAGCTGAACCAAAAAAAAAAAAAAAATAGATAGCAGCAAACATATTCCACTTCGTAAACACATTCGCTACTGTGAATATCCCCAATCTGCATCATGGGTATTGGATTCAAACTATGAACTGGCGACTAACAGCACTCAGTAATGAGAGAATGTGATTGTTTACATACAGGGTTTCCTGCAGGGATTAGAAAGCGCTTGTCATTGGCTCTAAATAGACCCATCCACCATAACTCTTTACTTAGGGCCAGTGCTTACAACAACAGTATTAACAACAATAATAGCCATGAGGATTGTAACTATAGATCTCTGTCCATTTTTTCATAAACTGTAAACTTTACCATGATTGTAAGCTGTGATTATCATATCTTTATTTTCGAAATTATAACAATCTATTGTGTCAATGTTAAACTTCTGAGGAGAAAACAGCCAACGACTGTTTCTAATGCTGGAGGTGATCCATTTAAAAAGTTAAACGCAGAAAAGGCCATATAATATATTTTTTGCTTCTTTATGTAAATGTGGCCTAATTGGATTTTTCAAATTTTGTCCTACTTATCTTGTTACCGGGTGAGACAGCGTTTTAAATATATTTGGAGTCGTTGGAAAGTTAATCTTCATTAAAAACAAATAAGAGTAGGATATGGGATAGCAAGAAAATAACTGACTGTTGTTAGAAGTGAAAAATAAAAGCCTGTGCTGGCATTCGTTAGGTACAGACAAAAGAGTTATAAAGGAAAATTATTGTTTATGTAGAGCGTAATATGGAAAACATTTAAAGTTAAGGTACATAAGAGTTTGAAAATGTCTCGCATATTAGTATTGCGTAAGAGAAGAGATAAGATGTTCTGCATTGTCAAAAGGGGAGAAAGAGATCCAGAACATTCTTTTATTTATTCTTCTATCTATTAAAAATAAATAAATAACTAAGCACATTCATTAAAGGAAGAGAACTATGACTAAAATATAAAATCTTCAGCAGTGAACTATATTTGGTACATAATTAAAACAAAGCAAGAGTTGAAAATTCTTTAACACAGGTGTATTTTATGACTATTTTTAGTCGATAGGTGACCGAATCTAGAGGTCTATGGCAGGCCTCGTAATACCTTTAATCTGAGAGTATAGGCTGCATCGTGATGGCCATAGGCCATGATCGAAGGAAGTTCTTTGTTTAAGCAACTGATGAAAGATTTTATATGTATACATACATACATATATACATATATATATATATATATATATATATATATATATATATATATATATATATATATATATATATATATATATATATTTGTGTGTGTGTATCTTTAGGCACAGGAAGAAACAGATAAGAACGTAACTAAGAATAAAGGGAATGGGGAAACTTGAGAGCTATAAGTACGAGAGACATTATGATAACAATAGGTAAAAGTAAAGAAACTCTCATAGGGAAAACGCCCTCATTGGAGGCAAACTCAGGTGTTCATTTAAAAAGCAAATATATTTCAAAGAATGTGGCAGTGCAGGCATTTGTCTAAAACAAGTTCAGTGATATTGAAAATATCCAGGGAATAGTGCCAGGTTCTGTAGAGATGTTGACGGTAAAGTATTGCAGTCTAAATATTACCCTTAATCACAAACATGCTCTTCAAAACTGTTAATAATATAAGCCCAAATTAAATAAGCAGGAGATGTGTCTTCAAAAATAATTTAATTGTTCGTAGAACGGTTAAGTCAGACTCGAGATATAAAATTTGTAGTTAGATGAAAAGAAAAGTTAGGCGTATTTAACAGTAAACGAACTCATTTATGAGCTGGGTAGAAAAATGGGGTCAACATAATCCCTAAATGCTTAGTCTGTAAAAGCTGGATGACAAGACTACCACTTTAAATGCGGTTCATGCAATGAGGGGGAATTCGAAAATAACTAGGTAAAAAAGGGTGCATAAATTTGATGATTTAGGGAAGAGAATGAGAGGAAACCTAAAAACAGAGAAAATTAGTTTGCTAAAATAAAAAGGAATTCAACTCCACAAAGACTGGGATAACATATGTGTTAAAAATTAATGCGGACAATTTATGGCTTCCTTTTATAATTAGTTTCTAGAACACTCACTGCAAACATTTCCATATATATATATATATATATATATATATATATATATATATATATATATATATATATATATATATATATATATATATATATATATTCCTATATATATATATGAACCTGTATAAGTATGAACATGTACTGGCTACATAAAAACACATAATTGTGCACGTCTGCAAATACTTACCCACAATATCCTCATGGAAATACATACAAATGGTACATGAGAGTATATCCTTTTCAACCCCTTCTTTTTTATTAGACAAATACTGTCCCCTAAAAACGCAGCATTAAAATTCCATTAGCCCTCCGCGTCCCTCTCTTTTTATTTGCATATATACGGGTCATGCTGCAGTGCTTGAAACCTTTGCAGCCGTTTCGATTTCACTGATTTTATGGAGCTATTGGGTGCTGTTTTTCTCTAGGTGTTTTTTTGGCCAAATTATTTGTTCAAGGCTGAATGCGGATTTGGTTTTTCTAACTATTCCAGCCCTTTCGCTTCACCTTCTTGTACTGTGGATTTTATTTGTCTATTTACCTCTCATTTTCTAATAATCCTTATTGTGCCTTTTACTATATTTTTTATATAATTATGAAGAAACATTCGTGTTGCATTTTCAATGTGAAGCTTCTTTTAGTATTTCCTATACTTCCTCTAGTCCCCTCTTTTTAAAGGTAAGGTTTCCAACAGACAACCATATTAGATTCGCCTCTTCTTCATCTGTTTTAGTTTCCTCCTTCAAATATTTATAAAGGAACACATTCTGGATCTAATTGGCTTTAAATTTGGAACCGCTGTATGCTGTGCTAATGCCTTAATTCGATTACCCTTTTATCGGATTAGGTCTTTGGAAGGTTTCACTTTTTGTTCCTCTTTTATAGTGGAGTGTCTCTTTCACCCTTTCCCCAGTTGCAATTATGAAGAATTTTTCTAGCCCTCAAATGCAAGAAACTCCTGTTCAATTTTGTTTCGCATAGACAGGTTTGGGTTGACAAAAGGCAGTATGGATCATACCCTACCTGCAACTTGCTTTTCAGCCTTCTTCATCGTTTCGTTACTGAGGCGAAAAAGTTACTCCGATACCTATGGTATAAAAATGCGATAAGTTAATCAAGCTCTTAAATTCCATATTGAAACAGAAAAGACTTGCATGTGCATATATACATACTGCTCAAACTCACAACCATTTCTATCGCAGTTTTTCTGTCCTACCATTCACAATATTTTTTTTTTATTTCAACTCCTATTTTTTCAAGAATGACAACTCTGCGTTCTGTTCTTATTCTGTATCAAATGGGTACAATTTATCTAGCACTCACGGACAATAAACTTCATATCACTATTTATGGGGAAATTCCAGACATTTATAATGATTGCAGATCTCACTGGCAAAACCATCGCGTAGTCTCTCTCTCTCTCTCTCTCTCTCTCTCTCTCTCTCTCTCTCTCTCTCTCAATGACAGCTACTGTAATTTACACGTATTTATTTATTTATAGACCTTTTAAACAAATATAGAATTTTAATTTGTGAATATAGTTTTTGATAATCCTAAATGATGCAGCCATCTCTAATTTTCAAAAGTCATCCATTGAATTTTACATATCTTGACCGAGTAAGAATAAAACTTTCACCTCTCGTTATAAAGTAACCATTGAGGTTTTATAGATAAAAGAAAGCAAGAACAAAAAGAGGAAAGGAAGAAGAATAAACAGAAGGAAAAGGGGAGGAGGAGAGAGAACGAGGGAGACAAAAAACAAGGCCATTTCCATGGAGCCGGCAAACATTAAGTTCTCACATAGTATAGTTGCACCTTCACTGGGCGGGAATGAAATGTTTATTGTACCCCAGTGAACTCTGAACTCTGGGCATTGCAATTTGACCTCTGCGCACTGTGTTCCTTGAGGAAGCATTCCTTTGCTGACGCCGCTGGTTATCGTCGCTCGAGACGGTATTGTATACATGCTCTTTTACCCTGGGTTCCTAAGAGCGAGGGTTCCCTGTCATGAGATGTGTCCGTGGTTATATGTTCCTATATCTCAGAGAATTTTCACCGTTATTTCCATTGGGAAAAATGGCTGCATTGCCCTGAAATTCTCCCAAATAAGCTTTTATAAAATAAGACCCAGGTGACAATATTCATTTCTTTGACTGCGGGTAACTGTTGGGCAAAAGGTTCCTTAATAAGGGAGGTAAATGAGATAGTTTCGGAGAGCCAGTGAGATTGGGTTTCCGTCCAGAAATAAAAACGCTTTTTTACTGAGATAATCAGAAAAAAGAGAAAATGTGACGGTGCCCATTCCACGGGGAAAATTTAATTCAATATTTATTTTCTTCTTCTCATTTATAGTTCCAATTTATTCCTATTGTTATATATATATATATATATATATATATATATATATATATATATATATATATATATATATATATATATATATATATATATATATATATATATATATATATATATATATATATATATATATATATATATATATATATATATATATATATATATATATATCTCCTCTTGCAGTTGTTATAGAAAGCTAAGATGGCGATGACAAACTATAGAGGGAAATCGAACCTGACTCATGACTTGGCTGTAAAGAACGAAAATGAAGAATAGGTGTGAGTTATCACTACCTTTTCCGCAGTGGTACACAGTTCACGTTTAAAGCGGAAAGGAGTCGCAGGATGCCAACCTTGAGCAATCAGGGAATGTGGGTTCCAAAACTGGATGGGAAAAACTGATAAGGACTGATTTCATGAATATGAACAAAATAGAAACAAAAATCAATAAAAGTAAAAAAAATAAAATATTCTTAATAACAGCAATAAGAATGAAATGGAAACTATGAATGAATAGAAAACAATAGATATTAAATTAAATTTCCTCCGTGGAATTGGCACTGTAATATATATATATATATATATATATATATATATATATATATATATATATATATATATATATATATATATATATATATATATATATATATATATATATATATATATATATATATATATATATATATATATATATATATATATATATATATATTCATATATATATATATTTATTCAGAAAAAGTAACTTTTCCGAATAAATACTATTAGATACCATCCATAATGAGGTCCTTTTAGTAATTCTACTAATGCACAGAACAATTGTGTATGTGATAAAGTTAATATATATATATATATATATATATATATATATATATATATATATATATATATATATATATATATTTATATATATATATACTGTATATATATATGTATATATTTATATATATATAATATATATTTATATATATATATATATATATTATATATATATCCAGTATATGAATATATCCTTTATATATATATATACCAATGAATATAACAATATATACTGTATGTGATAAATGTATAATATATATATATATATATATATATATATATATATATATATATATATATATATATATATATATATATATAAAAATCCTTACAATGGGCAAGATAAAGAGAGGCACATCTAACTAGTCCCTGCCGTTCATCCTTCCAAGTGTTTTCTCAATTCATTATTTTGCAAGAAAAGCAACACACTTTTTGACAATGACAACTCATGAATGATCCAACTAATTTAGCTACAACTGAGAAAAGAAATTATGGGTATGACTTTAGCGCAATTATTGGAGAAGTGGCATAAGAGAAAACGGTTCAACCTGGAGAACGTGTTGCTCTAAAATGAGTGAACACAAGAGCTAATGTTAACTATTGCACTTAAATTTTCTTAAGATTCTGAAGCAGATCTTTCCGGAACTATAAATGATTCGTAATCTCACAAATCCGTAGTCTCGTTTCGTTGGTTGAAACCACGTGAGTCTGGCTGCCTGTTACCGTATATTTTGGGTAAAGATTCATTCTCTGGTCAGCTACAGCTATTTTCCTTTCGATAATCCCAGAGTAAGGTGCCACACAAACGCATATCAACCCAAAACTAAACGATAAACATCCATTCCGTCTGTCAGTTATTATTTTATTTTCGGCCCTGAAGCAAAAGACATTTCCCATTCTCTTACAGATTACAGAGAGCGCTGGAACCAATGATTTGGGTCATTCGTTCTCCCTTGAGCCTCCGACCCCTGATACTTATTATATTCTTCTTTCCCCTTTTTTGTTTTGCTCTAGCTCTTTTATTCCTCTTCTTGAAAGGAAGTTTTTTTTTCTATCCTGTAAGTAGATCCGTCCTTAGAAGTTATGCCTGGATCAACTAAAATTAAATATCTGAAATGGCAAACTGAAATGAGTGGAGAAGGACAGGAAAAGCAAAGCCGAGAGAGAGAGAGAGAGAGAGAGAGAGAGAGAGAGAGAGAGAGAGAGAGAGAGAGAGGAAGTCTCATTTCGAAGCCTATAAACCGAAGGTGATAAAAAAACCTCTTCCAGATCTGTGCTTTACGACCAGCCTGCCTCCCGCTCTTTTATATAATGTCGGGAAAATTGGAGAAAAGTCGTTGAGCTCTTTACTGTGGTTGTTGAATTATACCCCGGATGGTAGAAGCTCCAAGGCAATCCTAAAATGGCCAGAATTGACAAGAAAATAGAAAAGGTATTATTCGGCATCTCAGCTCTTGCAAAATTAAGACCCACAAACGATAACGAAACGGTATATTGCATATCTAATTCCATGATCATTTTAATTTAGTGCAATGTCTATGTGTACAGAATTGATTACGACTCAAAATGAAAAAAAAGCAAAACAGACACAAATGTAGATATTAAATTTTGGAATAAGAAAATACGTCATTAATGGGATGTTTGTAATAGGAGAGTCTGACAGTGAAGGGCAGCAAGAGAAAGGTTATAGAGGGAAATGGAAGCTTTTAAGATACAGTAATCGATGTGTTAAAGCGGACGGTGGGTGAATGAAAGTGGCTGACCGGCAAAGATAGGAGTAAAAGCAATGAAAGTGCTGGGCTGAGAGTAAAAGTTAAGTATACCTTAGTTTTATCAGACCACTGAGCTGATTAACAGCTCTCCTAGGGCTGGCCCGAAGGATTAGACTTATTTTACGTGGCTAAGAACCAATTGGTCACTTAGCAACGGGACTTACAGCTTATTGTGGAATCCGAACCACATTATAGCGAGAAATGAATTTCTATCACCAGAAATAAATTCCTCTAACTCTTCATCAGCCGGCCGGGGAATCGAACTCCGGCCTAGTGAGTTCCAGTCCACAGCTCTACCGACTCACCCAACGAAGAGCTTACTGGGCTGAGAGAAGAGATGAGATAAGCAAGAGGTAAAATCTCTCTTGAAAGTGTGGTTGGGAAGAGAAGCATCTATAGAAGCAAAAATGGGAATATATAAAAGGCTTTTGAACAACCTCTCCTTTATAGAAGTGAAGTGTGGATCCTGAATGTGAGTGGGAGGAAAAAGGTAAAAGCTGCTGAGATGAGTAATTTGTGTAGTATATGTGGAATAAGAATGAGGTTAAAGGTTAGCTTTTCTAAAATAATGGATCATAACATCGTGAAGTGGTTCATAACAAGGAGAGCGGAAAGTTTGCCTATTTTGGGCGCTCTAGGAGAAGGGAATGAAGACCAGAATGTTCTGGGTAGATGTAGTGAGGATTGCTTGGGATAGATGGGCCATATATCCAGGAAATGTGAAGGTATCCTGAAATGTGACTAAAATAACAAAAACATTTAAAAAGTTGACGTTGGTTATTTGTCTTCCTAGGCATGCTCCCCAATACTTGAATGAGATCATTTTGACTTACAGGGTCCTACTGAACGGTCAGAGTTTTCCAAGATTCTGGAAGTACTTTCGCTGTTATTGAAAGCATTGTTCACTGATTATAATGAACAAGTTTGCACTATAAATATTCAGTTTAGTATATAACTGGCCACTCGAAATTAGGCAACATTACTCAAACAATTTAAACGGAATTTTTTCTATCTGTATGAGAGAAGCTGTTACTTTAGAATATAAACTTATATTAGACTCCATTCCATGATAGCTAGTAGTAATACAAATACTGTAACTTTACAGCTGGAAGCTGTGTGCTTGATGCTTGATCATAGTCACAGGTTTTTTCGTTTTTAAATGAACTGCTGTAAACTTTGTTGATGGCGTTCCATTGTGTAGTATTCTTGGACCTTTGTCGTTTAAACATCACTAGTAACATGATTGTCTACCTCGTTCTTAATTCGAAATTAATGAAGTTATAAACTTACTACAAAATTAGAACCGTTTGTTAAATGACTCATTAGGACGAACTCCAACAGATCTGCTTGACAGAGGACAAGTGCTTCTCTACTTGATATTTCTGAATATCTGTTAATAATGGCAGTAATCTACTCCACGCTTTCTCTTCACAGGATCTAAAGAGAACATCATCCGTTTCTGCCAGAATCCTAAGAATTGTCCTTGAAACCTCTTGCACCAACAGATATACTGTGGCGTCACTTGCGTTAGATCTATTAGTTTTACGACTGCTGAAATTATTTTCCTTCCGTTGGAATGATTTCAGTCTGTCTGGATCTTAATCTCTAAGAATGTGTCCACTCTACAGTAAAACACGTCAGCAACACACGTCGAAAACGTATCGCAAATATATCGCAAACAAGTTCAAAATCAAGTAACGACTGTGGAGAGCAACCTTTAGCTGACGCTGGAAAATCGTATGAAACAGTGGTTAAACTATCAATAAGTCGTTGACTTGTATTCGGTCTGTTTGTGATGAGTGTGCTATACGTAGCCGACAAATGTTCACGTTTTGCTGCAGTGTGGACACACCCCTAACATAATTGCTCGTTTCTGATGCTGAGAAATATTTACAAAGGCCTAAAAATACTATTCTATAATCTCGAGCTTTGGTGTAACAAAAGAAACATATGTTTCTCTGTAACGTATTTATATCAATACACGCTTTCACTGTACCGTACCTGAATTCGCAACTCAACATTACGTCCAGTTGCAGAAGTGGCCAAGGAACTCCTTACATGTTATGATGATCGGCGTATGTTGGTAAGAAACAAAATTGATGTTAGCAGTTATTGTATTCACGCTTTGTCTCTGATTACCTTGTCTCATTTTCATTTACTGGTCCGCTGGTATAGGGGTTAGTGTTGTGAAACGCCACTCAGATGTCGCGGGTTCGCGTCTCCCGCGGGGCCATGAAAAATCACTGGCTTTGTATCATGATCAGTGTGTGGGGTCTGTGGTGGGAGGTTGAAACCAAAATTCTTTGGAAGCTTGAATTTCATTCAAGTGAATGGCCCCTGTGTGTTTGTTCCATGTGAATAGCTTTCTTCTACTGAAATTATAATAATAATAATAATATTTTCAATTTCTTTTCTAACGATGTTCAGTAGATTTCATCCTGAAAACCATTTTCATTTTGTAATCATTTGCAGACAGTGTTGCAGCGAGTGATAGATATCCTTTAAAAGCTGCACGACTTCATATTGCGACACATATTTCCATGCTTCGAGAGTAAACAGAAACATAACGCTGTCGTCGTTGTGAGCTTAGATTGGAGGTAGATTGCTTGCCTGAGTTAGAATGAACCTCGCGTGTTCGCCAAATACTCGCTTCTCCCGCAGCCTTTTTGAAATCGGAAATCACGTTTGATATCAGGTGGTGCCTTCAGCCTTCGCTGTTCCTTGTTTTCTAATATTCTTGTGATAATGATTCATTTTGCATATTTTCTTAGAGCATTGTCATTTTTATTATTAATACACTCCTACTTTGCTTCTATCCTAAAAGATCCATCTTTGTGGGAATAAGTGACCTCTGTATTTTGTTTAGTGATTTTATTTTGATATCAATCGACTGAGAAGGCTGTAAAATCAGTTTCACTTTCGAAGCCTCACTGCTAGTCTTTCTGTGCAGTTCTCTCTCTCTCTCTCTCTCTCTCTCTCTCTCTCTCTCTCTCTCTCTCTGTTTTTCTATCTGTATATCTGCTTATTTGATAACTCTCTCTCTCTCTCTCGGGATTTCTGTCTATCTGTATATCTGCTCTATTTGATAACTCTCTCTCTCTCTCTTCTGTCTATCTGTATATCTGCTTATTTGATAACTCTCTCTCTCTCTCTCTCTCTCTCTCTCTCTCTCTCTCTGCTTTCATCTATTGCCTTCCTAACTTCGGCGATTATTCTCGCCTTGGCCAGTGCCTCTGTCCCATCTCTTCACCTCCCCCTCCCCCACCGCTGTTGCTGTTGTTCTGTAATTGATATACTCATTTATCGTAGCTCTTCTTACCCCTGCTTCCGTTCATATTTCGTATCCTCCAACTAATCATTGCTCTTCCCTCTTTACTCTTCCTCCCCTCCTCACAAAACGCAGACTCGCCGACGCCGGCGTGAAAACATACGAGAAGGATCCGTAGACTTTTGCATGTATTATCCCTCCCAAAAATGATTGATATGGGGTTAGGGGTTGGGAGGAGTGGGCTCCTGGTTTATAGAGAAGTTACTTCACTACCGTTCCACCCCTCTTCTCCATCTCATATTCTCATTTCTTCCTTCTCTCTCTCTCTCTCTCTCTCTCTCTCTCTCTCTCTCTCTCTCTCTCTCTCTCTATCTTACTTCCATCCCGAAATTATAGTGGTAAGGAGGGTCATAGGTATAATCACAATCAGATACAAAGCAATTATAAAAAAGTGGGAGAGGGTGGTATTATAACAACTGGACTTCTCCGTATTTCCTCTATACGAGATGAGATACTAGCGCACAGCCAGAGCGGAATAGAAACTTCATTTGCATGCAGAAAAGATTGAAGTGTTTGTGAAAAATAAGAGAGAGAGAGAGAGAGAGAGAGAGAGAGAGAGAGAGAGAGAGAGAGAGAGAGACCTTATTCCTTTCTTCCTCTCCACAGTGAGATTTTCTTTGATGGCCATGAAGTTTATAGGGTACTTCACAGCATCTCGCAGAAACCCAAAGATTAGTACGCGGTGCCATCTTGACATCTTCTGCTGGTAAGGCTGAAATTAAATTATTATAAGCCGAGGCATTGGCCTTTATGAATAACCATTTGCCGTGCTGGCTATGGAAGTGCTCTTAACAAATATTAAAGCTCCTCTGGAGAGGATACCAGTAATGTGACCCTTATTTGGTGACGCAATCTGGCGGAGGAATGGTAGGCAAATGAACCCTAACTCTTTCCACTAAACTTCGAAATTGCTTTAGAAGCTCTGTGAGAAATAAAATTTCCCATCGTTAATCCTAGTGAAAATTTTCACTAATTTCAAGAGATGTGTGTAGCCTCATTCGTACAGAAAATCGTATTGTCGTTCCTTGACTTACGACCAAAATATGAACATGGAAAATGTGTGAGGTCTCTGACGAGAAATGCTTTCTGTAGCTCCATTGAGTGTCTTGGAGACTTGCGACTTTACGTCCTTAATAAAACTCTATATCGTCTTATTTACAGACGGTTAGATGGGATAATGTTCCAATTTCATAGCATATGACTTGGGCAGATGACGGTCCCGCTGTGCTACATTCATGATAGCATCGTTTCCAATGCTGTTAAGCGGTTTCCTGGAAATGAAGACAGTGACACGTCTGTCTGCACCCTTGGAACGTATATCTGCTCTCTACTTGTCACATTTCCCATATAGTTAATGCTTTGACCATTTATTCAATTATCTTAATTATAGCAACTGTAATAGCGAGAGAAAATCATGTTAGGTTTCGTGGAAAATCAAGCTTTTTGGTGATATTTTTCAGCGTTTTTCTTAACCAGAGTTTTCAGCCAAGTTATTTATTATTTTTTCGAGTCACCAGATTAAAAGTCGAAATTTCGTCTCCTTTGGTAGACAGAGTTCAGAGGTCCACACCAGGTCGCCTGTAACCTTTAACTCTACCAAATTTACCGGCTACCGCTAAGCAAGGGACTGCAATGGCATAAGCCACCTTAGTCTAGACCAACCGCCGACCAGCAGAAGTTGCTGAGAGAACTAGAAGCTTTCGCGAAGCGCTGTTCACAAAAAAATACCAATGAACTCAAGCTTTAGACCAAGAACTTATATGAGATCATGTTGCGGTAATTTAAACTTGTTTAGACATCAAACCTCAACTGTTGTAGCTTTAAAAATCACAGCATTTAGTAATATACGGAATTCAAACTTGTACGTCCCAATAACGTTCTAGCCATAGGGCTGCCTGGTAGTGTAAGCCCATAAAGTTTTCGACATTGTACGTGTCTCCTTCAAAATATTTTTAGGACAAAACGTGTGGAAGAATAGATTTTGTTTTTCCAGGATGAAATCTTTTATCAGATCTCTAGAACTTCTGAAGCTGCTAAAGTCAAGCTTACATTGCAGGTAAAGCAGAAAGTTCTCCACATGAGTTTTCTGATGACAGCAGGACCTAAGTGTATTTTATATCAACCTACAACCGCAGTGTTACTTTATAACAATAGCCAAAAAGAATTGCTAACAATTTAACAGTTTCCTTTGGAATCTTATTTCACTGAAAATTAATTCAAGAGTTGAAAATTAGTTCTAAAAGTATATCTGCGAATGGCGTTGGGATCTAAATAGACGTTGAATACTTATGAAGCACTGCAGAAAAATCATTTGGCGAACAAGGGATGATAAAGGTGTACATATGCCTCCTTGTCCACGTTCTTTGTAGTTATGTTCAACGTTCTTTGTAGTCGTGTTTAACGTTTTTTGTAGTTATGTGAAAAAAATTTAATCCAGTATAGATTTTGGGATCTGATTTGTATGCGCTTTTATATGAGGAATGACTCTAGTCGAGTTGCCTCTCTAATCATTTCCTTTCTAATTTTTTGATGGTGCTGAACTAACGCTCGATTCTAAAATGAAACATCTGTGAAATTTACATTGATTTTATTTTTATTAAACTGTGCATTTTCATTGTCTACGTCTTATGTGCAAATATCAATCTATGAATTACTTCCCTCAAATGGCCCCGTATTAGAAAAAGACTGGAAATAGCATCTTTCATCGTAACTGCTATTAAAGTTACATGTAACCCGGAAACTAAACTCTCACAAGAGAAACAAACAAAACCTCAAACAAACACAGAAGTTTGGCTTTGTGAAGACGCCTCTGAAGCACAAATTCTGAGGCGAAGCTCTGAGGAAAATTCAACACGGGCTTAACACCCCCAGAAGAGCTTTAGATATAATTCCCTCGCTCGCTATGAAAATATAAACATACCAAGGTGTTACAAATGCATTTCGCAGACTCCTGCTCCGCAATGCATGCAAACGCCCTGCAATTGATAGTTCTATTATCTAGCGCTCGCCAAACACTATTTCCTAAGTCCGACTCTTCGCCTTCAAACCCTCCCACCATCCACCCACCTACCCACGCCCCTTTACACACCCGCTTCCTTCAACATCTTTATTGTTTGAATCGTCTTTTTGTTTACAGTTAAGTCTACCATCACCTCTATCACCCGTACTTTCGTGAGATTATGTGTGTGTGTGTGTATATGTATATATATATATATATATATATATATATATATATATATATATATATATATATATATATATATATATATATATATATATATATATAATAACGCTATTACGTGAGCATGGAATGTTTAGGTGGTTCGTAGATTTGGAAAAGGGGAATGAAAACAGTTTGTAGTAGGATAAGGTAATGAGAAGTTTAGAGAAGGAAAAGGGAATTTGGTATGCAACAGTATAATAGTGGAGATCATTTACAGATGCATAAGAAGACTATTGGGTAATCAGGAAAACAGTGAGAGAGAAGAATAAGAAAATTAAGTGAAACAAGGAGAAGGTGGTCAAAGTAAATGCGAAGTGAAAGGTTAACGGAACAACGGAAATGGAGAGTCTGTCTGAAGTGAATGCTGTCCTGGGAGTATGGAGTGAGGAATATTTTGACGGCTTGTTGAAAGGGGGTGGGCAGAAGGAGGCTTAGATTAATGATGCAAAAAGTGTATATTTCAAAATGTTTTTTGCAAGAGACTCCTGAAGATGTATGGAGTGCAATTAGAAACTGAGGAATGGAAAGACAAATGGGAATTGATGGAGTAAAGTGAAATGTAGTTGCACAGTGGTGATACAGTAACCTGATTAAACTGCTGACCAGGGTTTGTAAGGTATGTCTGGAAGATGGAGAGGTTCTGAAGGAATAGTTGAAAGGAGTAATTGCTACATTATATAAATGAAAAGGCGACAGAGATAACTTTACGAATTTTGGGGAACAACATTACTTAAGTGTTCAAAGGGAGTTGTCACGTAAGGTTTCGATTGAGAAAGTAAGACAGAAAACATAAGCAGTGACAGGGAAAGGAATTGCAGGTTTAGAGAAGGAACAGGGTGTGTGGATCAAGTGCTTGGAACAAAACAGGTATGTCAGGAGTTTGAAAGGGGA
>NC_089763.1:54370086-54380086 GCF_040412425.1 Macrobrachium rosenbergii
GATGAGCAATTGCATAACGTTGTGTACACGAAAAGATTACTGGTTTTTCATTAAGAAATATTATCAGGAAAGTTTAAGCAAAATGGCATATATCTCTTCCAGACACCAGCTTCAAGAGAATCAGATCGGAACTTTTGCTGTGCCTGATTTTTGTTGACAAAACTTGGAAATAAATTGCTGAGAGCATTATACTCTAAAGCACTTCAAAAGCCATGGAGAATTTGAGAGTAGTCGAACAAAACATTACAACCCTGACTAGTAAATAATACTTTTTAAAACGCTTAGGCTAAATTATATTCATGAAACACAATTTTAGTGTTTACGTATTTATCATGTTAGCAAAACTTTTCTCATTCCTCAATGATCTTAGATTCTTGGAACAGGCTGTATTTTGAGAACATTCAACACAAATACAGTCATTATTGAGTGAAAAAAAAATAACAGTTTTATGTGAATTAACTAAAAGTTTGATCGAATGTTACTCAGCTTCTCATCACTTTGAACCTAATGCTTTAATAAATAGCTTTAGATAAAATACATTTTTCTAAAGAAACATTCCAGTGAAAAGGTCCACTAATCCTCAAACCATTTCAGTCTATTGTCAAATTAACTGATGAAATTACTAATAAACGGAGGTAAAAGCAATTCTATGTATTGCTTATCTGAAAAAGCCTTATAACCTTTCTCTCTCTCTCTCTCTCTCTCTCTCTCTCTCTCTCTCTCTCTCTCTCTCTCTCTCTCTCTCTCTCTCTCTCTCAGCGCAAGTCTCTTAAAAGTCCTTTTAATTTCGCAAGCTAATGTTCTAGCCGACTGTTACCAGATGATGATAATACAGTGCATTGTTTTAGAAGTATAATGGCCTTCTCAGTAGTCCTTTTGCCTGCAAACGACATAATGCTTCCAAGGAATGATAAATAAAGCTCTTTTATATCCACGTGTTCCCCATTCTGCTGAAGCATTCCTCGGTCAGCAATTTGATATTTGATTAACATAACTCTAAAAGCAGCCTGCACATCAAAGCGCAGCTTGGGTATCTAAAAAAAAAAGATCCTGATATTGTATGCAGATTATCAGGCAAGAAATACTTTAAGCATTTTCATATCGCCCAAACAGATGATAAATCTCACTTCAAAGGGAAGATTGAATATCTGAAACAGAAAAAGAAACAGATCACAACAGTGCAAGCACCATTCACATGGAAGGGTAACCTTGAGTATTTGAAAGTTATATTAACAAGAGAATCAAAATAATCTCAAATCAAACGGGGATTTTATCTGAACGATCACTTACAATGAAGTCTTCAACTGACCTCCATTCTCGTAGTTATAACAAAAAAACATTAATTGAAGTTCAAAAGGCATAAGAAAGGAGTCTTTTTTAGTGAAAAAATAACTTTCTGAATCAATTTTAACGAGAACAAGGAAAACAAATCTATAGCATTAAGATAAACAGTTGACGATAAAATGAAGAAACACTCTGTGCGAGTTGGAGTGGTGTTAGGGGTCCATACTTCAAGGGAAAGAGTCGTTATCTATGAAAAACGAATACATACTTACATATATATACATATATACATACATATATATATATATATATATATATATATATATATATATATATATATATATATATATATATATATATATCTTGATATTGCCTTATAATATGTATATCATTCCATGATTATGTTATATTTACTGTTCTATTTGTCGCGTATTCAGTACATTAATATTACTTATATTGCATGTAGTGTAATGTCAGATCTCGCAAAAATTAGTGATTTAGATAACTTAGCAGCATAATTTAGAATTAATAATACATCTTTAATAATAACATAGTAAATGATCACGCATGTTCTATGAATGCTTTGTTTTGCTTTGATTGTCATCACGAAAGATAACGCGTTGACAAGCAAGAGATAACAATCAAGTCATGTAGGATTTTTGTCCCATACGAGAAAAAGACGAATGATTTCGCAGTGTTATATGTATTGTTCTGGTCGTGTCCCATACGATTTTCTGTTCGAGTCGCGCATGCCTTTTTGAGAGTAAAAGCAGGTGTCTGGATCGATTATGTTATATTTTGTAAAGACATAATTCTATGGGGGTTTAGCTTCTTGCTGGAATCCTAAAAATTTGTTCATTCTGATTTCAGAGACCTTTCGTGTCTCTCTCTCTCTCTCTCTCTCTCTCTCTCTCTCTCTCTCTCTCTCTCTTCAAAAGAGAGAAGTTGTAAATATAAAATATTTGTGTGGTCATTGATATTAATCTTAGCTTTTGAGATCTGATAATGATGGTAGTGGTAACAAGTGTATATATTAGTAATGGTGCCTATCAAAAGTGTGTTGTGTGAATCTCGAGCAGCTGCATTTCAGGTGATTCTGCGAAAGTTTTCACAAGCTTGTGCAAAATACAGAGAATTTTACTTATTATTTCCATGGTATAATAAGGTGCATTAAGGGATTTTTGCCTTAGTGAAATTTTTTTGGTAAATCTTTTGTGTATTTTTATATGTTCTTGTGTTTGCAATCTCTGAATTTTTCACATTTTATATTGTGGTGATTTAACATTTATTTACTTAACGTTTTAAGTATTTCTTAATAGTTTAACGTTGCATACTTAACTTAATTTTTATTTACTTAGATTTTCTTTTCAAATCTGAAGTATTTCTGAATAGTTTAAGTTTTGCTTGATTAATTAAATTTCTTGATAAATTAACCTTTGTAATTTAATATAAGAATTAATTAAATTTTGCATTGATTTTGTAATAGTAAATTTTTTCAAATTGTGAATTCTGATTATAAATTTTTCATTTAAAAATAAATTTTTTTATTTAAAATTTTTAAAAACGGTGTTTCATTTATTGATCTCCAGTGAATTGTGTGCATAAGGCAAAGTGATAACATGTTTTGTTCCTTTAGTTTTGCTGAAGTGAATTAAGACCAGGGAAACAGTTAAAATTGTTTGATGGACTGATGCCCTTTTACTTTAGTATATTTCTTGTTTAACTGTTGATACCTCACACTTGTTTTGATAAACTTAGGCTGATTTCTCACATGATTAGTAAGCTTTTTAAGGGATCACTGTTGGCTTTAGAGTACTCAGTCGTAATTTTATTGTTATGAGAGTCCAGGTATCTGGCTGAAATGAGGTAAATTTTTGAATTCTGTGATTAGTTGTGTAATAAGCAGGTACTTGGAACACTTTGTGACAATATATATATATATATATATATATATATATATATATATATATATATATATATATATATATATATATATATATATATATATATATATATATATATATATATATATATATATATATATATATATATATATATATATATATATACCCTTTAGAGGGAGATGGCTGCAGAATGAGAGCATTTACTACTTCCAGCAAGTCTTTTGGGATGAGGTCCCTAACTCCAAGATACATATCCACCCCACGTGTGACCCATTGCTGACAACCTACTACCCTCCTATTTCAGTGATCTTAAATGTGGATTTAAGTACAGAGTACACTTGCAGCGTCCATCTTGATGTCATTACGCCGAGAATTTTTGTTCCAATGAGAAAGATCTCCAAATACGACTTCAGTCGAGACCTAACCCTTCCCCTCTCCCAGGAACACTGCTGATTCCAAACTGCTATTCCGTCACAAGCACACCTTCGGCCACAGGGCCCATCCTATCCCTGTTTCCTGAACCTCGCCCTAGAGCACCCCTGCGATCTCCTCAGCCATCTCTCGTTATCGTCGAAAATCATGGAGTTATTTCATTCTTTTTCACGGCAAATTTGTACGTCAAGCGGAAAAAGCTGCAATTAAACATGTTCTGTAAAAACGTCAAAGTCATAAGGTTGATTGAAATCTTATCATACCTCAGGATCTTGTCATCTGTGCACTACCTTAACGTGTTGGAATAACCTGGTCAGAGTCTTAGTTTCATTATCGAAAAAGGCTTTGCTGTACGAGCTATAGGTGAAGGGTAGCTCAAGAAAAATCTACATAGCTTTGCAAAGTTCGGCTTGCTTTGAGGCATTGCCATTTAAAAGTAGAGCAGATGCTATGTCTAGCAAATCAGACTCTGGCATCTACACATACCAGTGGAAATAATAAACCCTAAGATCAACAAACTGTTGCAAGGATGTAGGACGGGTGCTTTAGCCCCTATATGAATTACATAAATGATGAAAGCTCCCGAAGATACAGTTCTCTCTGATAAAACAGCCTTCTAGAGTCACTCCTAGTTCAGTTAATATCACTAATAAAAAACAGGATAAATGATGCAGCTGACCAAGGAAACTATCGCCTATTGCAATTATGACAATTTGATCAAAGATTTGAGTCTATTCTTTTAATACAACTCTTTCCCTTTCTATGAAGGTCGACAAGGAGTTTGGTTTCATCGCTTGGATGCCCTTAAGGCTTAGAGAGTTGCTGAATTTTTATTTGTCATCAACCCTTCCTGTATTCTTAAGTTCTGTTGATGCGAGAAAAGCATTTTATATAGTAAATTATCTGATATAATCTTGAAGTCTCATGAGATACACCATAATGTTTATTTTTCATACCATATGAAAAATATGCCGTGATTGTGTCATTTTGGAAAGGTGTAATTTCGAATTCTCCAACAGGTTTCGACAAAGGGCATTCTCTCACCTTTCCTCCTTAATTCTTATACAACTGCATTGTGTGTACAACTGAGCCCAGTCCCAGTTGGTTCCTCTGCTATGCCAATGATAAGGTTCTAATTAACCCTCTAGCGCAGGGCCTCCATCACATAATCGATACTTGCTGTAAGTATGCAGACGAGTTTGACACCATAATGTACGAAGAGACCAAGGCCCAAAGGATATCGTTGGGACCTACATCGCCTAAGGGTATCAGTATTCAATGACTCTCACCAACTGGAATTTATACATGACTTTCTAAGTCCTCAGAGATGCAGCTGGCAGCGAACAGAAACGACGTCAACTTGTGCAAATGGCAACATGACCGCAAGAATTACCCAGCTTTCAAAATACTGAAATTCTGTTGGGGTTGCAATAACGTTCATTGTCGCTTTCTTCGGAAGGAATTTACCTGAGAGACAACGAAGCGTCAAACTACAGTTTTTTCCAACGTGACTTTCGAAAATGTCCAACAAGCATCTCTCGCACAATTACTCTGTAACGGAGATGTCCAAAGAAAACTAACACAGTTATGAAAACCAATAACAGACGAATTATGTCCCGTCTGACACTCAGTCAAGGAGAGAGCAGCAACCGGCAAATCCCAAAATATCTTAAACAGAGAAGCCAACGATCGTCAAAGTTATGGGAAACACGGCAATGGCAGATTTCTGTATGTTCGTGACGGAACTCTTTAATGCTTTTTTATGTGCATTATTGTTTAGATGTTTGCTTTCTTTTCAACTATTTTGTATTGTTAGTGGCGTTACCAATGTTATTATTATTATTTTAGATTTCACCATATTAATCATGTCAAGTAAAGGTCAGCTGCCACTGAACATGCCCATGATGTGTCTTGCATGATCCTGTTATATTCATAATACATTTTACGTCTTTCTTTTCTTGCTTATTACTTCTGCAATTTTATATCACCTGCATTTACTGTTACCATCATTATCATTATTGGAGTAACAAATCCACAGTTATGTATATGTACATATATTTAAAGATAAATCTGTACAGAAAGCTTACGGGAAACTGTTCGATTCCCCTTTTCAATCCGTACAGATTTATCTTTAAATAGTATGTACATATTCATAACGTGGATTTGTTTCTCCATATCAAGACTCTTGCTACCATGAGTATTTTTTTTTCATTTTCATTATTATTATTATTATTATTATTATTATTATTATATTATTATTATTACTAGTAGTAGTAGTAGTAGTAGTAGTAGTAGTAGTAGTAGTAGTAGAGCTGTAATTTTTTCTTCTTTTCCTTTCCACCATCTCCAAATTTGTTGAATGATTCACCAGTTGTTTACTACTGCCGTTCTAGGAGCCCCAAACATATAATCATTACAATTAAGAACGTTGTTATGAGCATAGGTAATAATTTCCTTCTATTGCATTTTGAACTCTTTTGTATTGGCATTGCGCTTTTGCATATGGCCATGAGTTGAAATCAAGTACGTCAATATTATTGCTGTTTACTCCGGTTAACAAAGTCAAAATAGCATTAAACATAACGTACCTGAAGAGTTTTAGCTCGCTCACTTCTGAATCGGTCCGTGATATATATATATATATATATATATATATATATATATATATATATATATATATATATATATATATATATATATATATATATATATATATATATATATATATATCAGTGTGAGGGGGACCAGGAAACAGTTAACTCTAACATATTTCTTTATTCCCAACGTTTCGTAATAATTTCTCTATTACATCTTCAGGGATCTGTTGAATAATGAACAGATTACTTAAAAGTTACTGTAAAAGCTTTAAAAATCATAAGAAAAACAAAAAAATAAAATTCACCAACTACAATACAATACAGCTAAAAATAACACAGAACAAAAAACCGCTAACCAACCTTAGGTGGAGAGAAAACGACAGAATGATTATAGACAGAGTTAACTCAGGTACAGTTGTGTAGAGGAGGTTTGGGTATTTAACTGGGGACTAGTTGTTTGATAAACAATGACTCAAGTATTGGCAATTCGAGAGAATTTGCTGTTTGGCCTATTATGCTGAAGTCATTTCTTTCAATATGGGTTTTGCAGATTTTAGAATGAGCTCTGATATTAGAATGTTCTGGATTGGAGGCCTACAACCAGTACGAAAACTTATTCCCCGATGGGAGTCGATTCTGACCTTCAGTAACCTCCTCGTGGATCCGACATATGTCCCAGAGTTACACTTAGGGCAAGAATATATTTATACACCACGTTAGAGGATAAAAAAGGGCTTAATCGATCCTTGTAGTTAAAAAACGAACCTGTTGTTAGAGGATTTTTGGGAATTAATTTTAAATTAATCGCACCATAATGCTTGTGGATAATTTGCATAAATCGTTTTCTGAAAGAGTCATCGTGTGAGAAGGAAATTTGGCGTAAAAATTTAATTTAGGTACTGTTGGAGGTTTTGTGACGTTAGTGAATTGTTATTAAGAAAAATTCAAGCTGTTTAAAAAATAAAGTTTGCGGAAAGCAGTTACTCATAAAATATTCTAAGAGGAAATTAATTTCCTGATGAAAGGAATGCCAGTTCGAAGTAATGAAAAACGCCCTGTGGAGAGTAAAAATAATTAAGTTTAAAATTATAAAAACAAGAGCTGTAATAATCACATCCTAAACCAGTAAACGTCTTCTTCCTAAAAACAGAAGTATTAAAGAACCATCACTTCTGGTGACAAGAACGTCTAAAAAGGCAATTGATTGCCTCCATCTGCCTGTACCACAGCCTGCATTCTTGAGGGTATGATTTCATCAGAAATTAATTTCCTCTTAGAATATTTTATGAGTAACTGCTTTCCCAAACTTTATTTTTAAACAGCTTCCTGATGAAATCATACCCCTCAAGAATGCAGGCTGTGGTACAGGCAGATGGAGGCAATCAATTGCCTTTTTTAGACGTTCTTGTCACCAGAAGTGATGGTTCTTTTAATACTTCTGTTTTTAGGAAGAAGACGTTTACTGGTTTAGGATGTAATTATTACAGCTCTTGTTTTTATAATTTTAAACTTAATTCTATTTTTACTCTCCTCCACAGGGCGTTTTTCATTACTTCGAACTGGCATTCCTTTCATCAGGAAATTAATTCTTAGAATATTTTATGAGTAACTGCTTTCCGCAAACTTTATTTTTAAACAGCTTCAATTTTTCTTAATAAGCAATTCACTAACGTCACAAAACCTCCAACAGTACCTAAATTAAATTTTTACGCCAAATTTCCTTCTCACACGATGACTCTTTCAGAAAACGATTTATGCAAATTATCCACAAGCATTATGGTGCGATTAATTTAAAATTAATTCCCAAAAATCCTCTAACAATAGGTTCGTTTTTTAAACTACAAGGATCGATTAAGCCCTTTTTATCCTCTAACGTGGTGTATAAATATACTTGCCCTAAGTGTAACTCTGGGGACATATGTCGGATCCACGAGGAGGTTACTGAAGGTCAGAATCGACTCCCATCGGGGAATAAGTTTTCGTACTGGTTGTAGGCTCTCCAATCCAGAACATTCTAATATCAGAGCTCATTCTAAAATCTGCAAAACCCATATTGAAAGAAATGACTTCAGCATAATAGGCCAAACAGCAAATTCTCTCGAATTGCCAATACTTGAGTCATTGTTTATCAAACAACTAGTCCCCAGTTAAATACCCAAACCTCCTCTACACAACTGTACCTGAGTTAACTCTGTCTATAATCATTCTGTCGTTTTCTCTCCACCTAAGGTTGGTTAGCGGTTTTTGTTCTGTGTTATTTTTAGCTGTATTGTATTGTAGTTGGTGAATTTTATTTTTGTTTTTCTTATGATTTTTAAAGCTTTTACAGTAACTTTAAGTAATCTGTTCATTATTCAACAGATCCCTGAAGATGTAATAGAGAAATTATTACGAAACGTTGGGAATAAAGAAATATGTTAGAGTTAACTGGTTTCCTGGTCCACCCTCACACTGATGTGCCCTGCTGGTCGTCGCCTATCCTTGCTTTTGATATATATATATATATATATATATATATATATATATATATATATATATATATATATATATATATACAGGTTGTTTCAAAATTAGAGCCTCCCCCCCCTTTCTACAGCATAAACTAAAATTGATATGGACAAAAACAAAAGTAATTCAGAACAGGTATTTATTTAAGTTTCTCTCTGAGTATTAAATATTTTGTGTGGCCTCCATCTGCCTGTACCACAGCCTGCATTCTTGAGGGGTATGATTTCAGCAAATCGCAAAAAAGCTGACACTCAAACTCCATTTCCCTGAGCACTTTGGTCACCTCTCTTTGCAGGTCGTCGAGGCTTGGTATATCATCATAGTTCACTGTGCGTGCTTCAGCACGATCCTTCAAGATACTACCAATGTTTTCACACACATAAAGGTCAGGGGAGCTACCTGGAAATTCACTTGACGAGAAGAAATCGATACCACTGTTTCGAAGCAGCTTCTGTGTCTGAAGAGCCTTGAAACATGGTGCCTTATCATGCAAAAATGTGACTTCTTCAACAGATAACACATTTTCAGGATCTTTGAGGAAAGGAAATACTCCACCAGTAAGCACAATTTCTCTGAAGTATTCGCCATTCCATGACTGTCCTTTTTCTTTGATAATCCACATTAACCGTTTGGCTGTGAAACAGAGAATTCCCAAACATTCAGGAAATTTTACAACTTGGCGATAGCTCACGTCATTGCTGATATCATCCAACTTTACAACCCAAATGATGTCATTTTTATGAATTGGCTTTCTGACTGTGTAAATGAAGAATTCATCTGATGCAGAAACATGGAGAAAGTCAGCTTCATCCCAATCTTTAAGAAATGAACCACAAAACTATGCACGGTCTTCTCTCTGTTGCTGAGTGATGTTGGGCTTGCTGATAACATGAAATGGCTTGATAGCAGATTTCTTCAACTCACAATATACAGCACTATATCTTCTCTTCTTTCCCCTTTTTGTTTTTAGTTCAAGCACCAATTTATGTAAAGACTTTCTTGGTCTACCCACTGCCTCAGCTATGATGTCTTTTGACTCCTGAGAAAGGACTTCAGGCCTTCCAAGATTCTCATTCTTTTCGTGATGACAGTCATATGGATTTTTGTTCCAGTTTCTTTTAACAAAGGATTCATCTCTTTTAATGTATTTAGCTATCCAGGAACATAAATTGAAGGATGCACCAGCATCCCTGGCCTCTCTGAAGGTTATAGCCTGAATTCGGTTAATCCATCTGATTTCCTCCGAGTCGTTAGCCATGGCTGTATCTAACTCCG
>NC_089763.1:54385086-54397586 GCF_040412425.1 Macrobrachium rosenbergii
TAATCATGATAAGGACAAAACGGCTCCTATTTATAATTACAACATGGTTGATGATAATGACATCAATCATAGCGATGATTTAAAAAATATATAAACAGTGAGGGGAGCAACATTATTATCCGTATGCATATTATCGTCGTTATCTTCTCATTGCGTCTAGATTATTATTATTATTATTATTATTATTATTATTATTATTATTATTATTATTATTATTATTATTATTATTGTTATTATTATTATTATTATTATTATTATTATTATTATTATTATTATTATTATTAACTGCTATCACTTCATCGGTAAGAGGACCTCTACTATACTCTACCAAGCACGATGAGACCTCTCTGGCGTGGCGTTTAAAGATCTGCCTTGCCGCCAATTTTACAAAACAACAACTTGACAGACCTTTGAATGTCTTTGAGACAAACCCTGAGGCTTTAATTATAAGATTATAGAGGTTGTTTTCCATTTCCAGGTGTTTTAATCTCCTTCCTATTCCGCCCTGCTCAGGATTTGTCTTCAGTCCATTTATACTCCACAACCTATGAACATTAACATATTTTTCTTATTTTTTTACAAAGATTTACCTTTGTATGTATAGCCCATTTATAAAAATTTAACATTTTCGTCTAGACAAGAAACATCATACAGTATTTACATCTAAGTAACTGCAAGGGTAAGCTGTTTGTATAATGATTTGGCGCTCTCTCTAAGATCCCGTGCTGGCACAAAGCTACCTTAATCTTAAATATTTTGTCAGTGATTGTAGATGTACATTTATTATTACTATCTGCTTGCATATGATTGTTTATTTTCTCACTCGTCCAACTTACTCTATGTTATGTTTTATTTCATAATTCCTTGCTTACTAATTTATTCTTTACCTATGATATTAAGAAATCAAGATTATTATTGTAGAAAGGGGAAATGCCTCCAAACATACCGTGACCACTGAAAGAGCCCAATGGAGACAGTCTTAAGCTGCTTATCCCTGGATTTAAATGCACGTGGAGCTGTTTGAAATACTGGCAACAGCGCCAAAATGAAATGCCATGTTGATAGAAAATCTGATTCGGTTTCTTGTTATTGCATGAAAAAACTTTATCAATCGTGAACCTTTGTAATCGACTTAGAATTCTGCGTAACGAAAAAGATGATGTTTGATATCTGTAATGGGAGAAATGGTTTTATCTCTCTCTCTCTCTCTCTCTCTCTCTCTCTCTCTCTCTCTCTCTCTCTCTGTTGTTGTTATAAATTTGGCATCTATGCGGAGATTAAACACAGTAGAGAGGACCCAAACAGCCCCACCGGAGAGCTCATTTCATTCTGGAATGAGTAATAGTTAATCACAAAGGTCCACTAAATGAAAAAGCGAATTCCTTTGTTCTGTGATTTCGAATTCAATTGATTTACCAGCGACACCTCGTTTGTGATGGCTTCTGCTGCTTCGTAAATAGTGTCCACAATCCTTATACTAGAATATCAGTTTATAGCTAGATGCATCTGGACTCTTTCATAAAAATGATGCGGCGAAAAATAAAAGTTGTCTGTAATGGGTTGTAATCGCTTTCGGAGTTCTTCCATACATGTACAAACATACAGTAGCAATACATGAATACATGCGTACCTAGAAATATACGTGCAAAAACTTTGCTGTGAAGAATGCATAAAATACACACACACATATATATATACAGAAATACATAGACACATATGTATATATATATGTATGTGTGTGTGTGTGTTTGTGTGTGTGTGTGTGTGTGTGTTGAGCGAGTGAGCATTCCTTCCCTCCTAACCATGCACTTCTGGAAGCCACAGTCAAAAAGGTATCAAATAATTTCTTTTCCTAATATTGGAATTCCCAATATTTACCATTTTGAAAGAGATACACAACCTAGCTAACGTTCATTGGAATCTCTGTAGTCTTTCATTTTATTAAGCAAAGTATTTTTGGTAACCATGTACTCTCTTGTCAACATTCCCATTTAAAGGATAGTTGACCTAATATATTCGGAATGACGGTCCTTGAAAAACTTCTCATTGCTTACTTGTATTAGTGTTCCACCAGAAAATCACAAGTCTTTCACTGCTGGCAAGTACTTTCAGAAACTGCATTTTCCTTTCATACTTAACCTCATGTGCGCCATGTTCTCTTTCGTTCTCTGTACACTTGATATTTCTGAATATGCTGCATTCATGAATATCGATAATTCATATGAATGACTTTTAGGTCCAAACATTATACGATCTTTCGTTTTTATGGAGAACTTTAACAGGATGAAATCATTCCATAGAAGTACAGGTTCTCCAGATAGCTCCTTAGCCCACGGAAATCCTACCTCATTTTTTTTTCACATCTTTGGTTCAAAGCTTCCTGAAGTCGAAAAATATTCAGTCTCAACCTTCCTTCCCTACCCAGGGGTCGATTGATGCTCTCTGATCCTTTCCAGACGTCTGCTCATGCTGTCATGTAGAATGTGGCGTCTAATCTTCCTGTCTCGATCATGATTCTACTTTTACTTAATATCAGCTGGTTAACAAGTCAGCTTCCTACTTATATTATTTTTAGTTTCATCCTTTACAACTAATATGAATGTTAATGAGTCGGCTTTTTTCCACTATCAAGAGTGAACTCCTTTCATGATATATCTATGATCCTTATGATCGTACACCATCTTCTTTCACAATCATCATCGCCAACGCCATACGACACAAAGGCCCCTTTTGATACTCCGCCACCCGTGTGCTTTCACTTCTATAAATCTTAGTTTATCTCCAGCCTCGTTATCATAGTTCTCACCAAATTAGGCCTGGGCCTTTCAATTATTTACTCAAATATTTCAAATTATTTTTTGTCCCTTAGACACATTACCCAGTACAGTACTAACACTGGTACTTTGATGGGTTCCCAGTAGGCTGACATAACCACGTTTAATTAAAGTTATTGAAGAATGTCTAAAATGACTCTTTTCAACCTTCCGTTCTTACCTGCCTACCCATGTACTTGAGTTATCTCTGTCAAGATTGCAGACATGCCATAAATCCCATTTCATACTATTACTCATGCTTCTTTTAAATTTGCTATGATTGCTCGGTACTCTAAAGGTAAATGTGTGATCATATTAAAAAAAAACTTATTATTCTGGTCTTGTCTATTGTTAGAAAAGAAATACTGGTCCTTTCTCAGTAAAATCTTGAATGACTACAAATCCAGCTATATTGTTCACCTCAGTTCAGATATGTATGTCATTTGCTCAGCTAACAAAAACAACCACTTTCTTCATCTTTCATTTTTTAGCTGATTTGCTTACCAATTCCAGTGTTTCTTATTCCTCTACTCTGGTATTCAGTGAGCAGAGAATACCGAGAACTGATTACACTAACTTGATCCTCAGTGAATAGTAATAAGCAAGCACTCAGCACATGAACTTTTTTGCTGTAGTTTCACGTTCGTCATTACAGCTCTTGTATGCATCTTGATTTTCAACATTTATGTATAAATTCATAGTTTATTATTACCCCTTTTTACTAATGGGACATACAGAAATACCCTACTCTAGGTATATCCTCAGAATCTGTATACATGTGATGAAGTTCCTCTGGGTTGTGTATCTTGATGAGAACATCATGTACATAACCAGATTTATAAGTCATGTTTGGCAGTTCCGCTAAAACATACATTGTTGGCATCCAAAGAAAATGAGAAAACGACACTCATAAATGATCCCTTATAACAACGTCCTTTGGGGGCTAGATTCATTACTGGCAAATTGAAACGGTTACCATGTATAAATAACGTGTAAATTGTCCTAGAAATATTTTGGATATTTTCAAAGGTGCCTCTCACAAGGAGAGCAATCCAATCATGATGGACTAAACATTTGTCTTATTCAATCGACAAGTTTTGCTGTCTTCCTTCACCTCTTCTACTTTTTCTGCTTCTCTCTCTCTCTCTCTCTCTCTCTCTCTCTCTCTCTCTCTCTCTCTCTCTCTCTCTCCTCGTGAACCTTCTAGTTTTGTAGATGTAATTGTAAATGACCTAGACAGTATAAGACATAAATAATGAGTGTTTTGTATCTGTTTTTTATCAAAAGATGAATTGCCTCGACTGTTCTCGATTTTTTGTTATGAGTTTTTGTGATAAACAAATTTAAAATATTGCAATTTACTTACGTATTCTTCTTGTGACGTTTAACTATATTTTGGTTATATGAGTTTGGTCAGAGTTCTTTTTATGCCCATTAAATAATATTGGCAATATTACTCGAATTGGAACAACCCATTCTTATTTTACTGTCTTCTGTGCCAGGGGTATTGTGACATTTTTTCCTCCGTGACAAACGTACTCTTCATAATTCTTGTTTCACGCAGATTGCACTGTTTTCAGTCATTTACCCCTTTTATTAGCCATGAGATAATTGGGAGTCGATTATTAATCTAGTTTTATTTGATTCATCCATAGAGCATCAGCAATTGAAGTGAAACTTCACTAAGGTTGAAAACGTCGACACTCATTTGAGAGAAATTGAATCTACTCATCAAAAGCCAGGGGATGATTGTCTCTGGATGACAACGGAAACTGGATGCGATATTTTCTTATTGGTGGAAGTTTCTCGTGGAGTCTTACTTCAGCTGTTTATTTATTTATTTATTTATTTATTTATTTATTTATTTATTTATTTATTTACAGAGGGAAAGTCTTTGCTAGGAAGATTCTAAACATTTTCTCTTGTGATGAATAACTCCCATGTGAATATTTGCATTTTGATAATAATTTTCTTGGAAAAAGGAAAGTAGTTTGAAATCAATCGCCACTGGGTGGCAGTTCGTAGGCACATAAATAAACATTCCATAATTACAATTCTCTCTCTCTCTCTCTCTCTCTCTCTCTCTCTCTCTCTCTCTCTCTCTCTCTCTCTCTCTCTGTGTGTGTGTGTGTGTGTGTGTGTGTGTGTGTGTTCATGTGTGAGTGTGTGCGTGTGTCTACCTCTTATCATGCAAAATAACTTCATTAACGGCTGTGTCTATTCGGATGCGATTTCACGCAGATTAACAGCGACTGTTATAACCTGGCCCTGCTCTTTCTAGTTAAAGTTATTTCCATACTTTAAACATTATGGTTAATTCTTGTCGTTCCGTGGCCCTTGCCACTTATCCTCCTTCACCCTGATATTCCTCCGGTCAGTCATTTTCCTCCTCTAAGGGTGGATATCTCGGGGTCGCCTCGGTCCCTTAAGTGGACGTATCCGGGTGATCCAATGGCTAATTAAGATAATAGGTGCGATAGGCCGGACGCCATGTTGGGAAAGGTAGCCACCAGTTTTGGTTCTCTCACCTCCCACAGTTTTCAGCAAAGTTCCAGTCACAGGCGACGCCCGGAAAGGCAGCGAGAACCAGTTACAATATGAAATGATAAAAGTGAAGAAATGCTTCTGTCTCTCTGGGATGTACTCACTCATTAACTTTCTACCAACATCTACTTCCTTGAATTATCACCTCTTCTCCCCGGAAAGCGTATTATCAGATTTTCTGATAATTTTTTTTTTTTTATATATTTCACCAAGATACTATCACTTTGTTTTTAACAATCTTTTCCATACTCGTGTATATCTTCACACACTGTTCTCTTCCATCAGCGACCGCACTTTAGACACTCCCCTTTTCTCCTTTACAAATTTTCTTACTCCATTATTCCACTGTTTAGTGTTTTTTTACTCCTTCCTTTAAGCTATACCCGCAAAGAAGTTCTACAGTTTTGGTAACCTCTTCGTCGATTTTTCCTGCTCTTCATAAACTCCCATTTGTCATAGATCTACTTCCTATATGCTATCCCCTTCTTTCATATTATGCTCTCTTTAAAGTATTTATTGCCGTATTTTGAGCCCCGCTTCTCCAAATAAAACCAGCCACCGCCCCCATTTCCTCAGACACAAAACACACAAGCATATATATATATATATATATATATATATATATATATATATATATATATATTTTTACGTTTTTCCGTGGTTTTAGTTTGAAATATGCTCTGTGAGACAGGTAGCAACAATTTACGGTAATTTAGCCTTGTGATTCTGACTTCGTGGGTACAGGAAAACGTAAAAAGAGGAAAACAAAGGAGAATTTCATATGAGCATAGGGCTCTGGTTACTGAGGGAAATATTACGTAAAACACGTGGGCACATTTAAAGTAGTGTATTTACATAAATGACATTAGTACGGGAAAGAGGAACTCAGTAGGTTGAATGAAACTGGGGAATTCCAGCCACAGTCCGAGAAGCTTCCACGAAATAGCATCCCTCTGAAATGAGAGATATGCACATTATACGCCAGTAATGAAAATAGACAAAAGAATAATGAATTGAGGCTGCACTGAGGGTGCCAAAGGAGTAATAAAGAATTAATACTGCCGATGCAAGAGGTGCACGGACATTAGACAAGGGAGATTTCTGGCTTTCTCTTTAAGAAAATATTACGAGACAAAAGCGTGACTGAAATGGGGCTCTTCCAGGCACTTTACCTTAGCAGATTTTCCGAGGGCGCGTAGAAGGCGGTCCGTGGATGACTTGCGATTTCGAGGACGAGTTTCTTCCACGTGGTGAGATGCAAGGGCTTCCGTAAAGCGGCAAGGCGATGGGGACTCCTCGAAACCCAAGCAATGGCGTGTGGGCTCGAGGAATACGGTCGAGGGGCACGAGGAGAAGTATACTTGGAAAGGGCCACGTGGTTAGGATGCAAGGGCATCGATGGGGCCAGGTGTTGAGGACGTCTTCACAAGTTCACTCCATATCTTCCAGCCCGCGTGTGTGTCCTGAGACCTTGGGCTTTTTGCCTTTATCCCCTCCTATGGGACAGGGGTGCGCCCAACACAGATGCTTTGACTCATTGCACCTGCTGCCCGCAGGGGAGGTTTTGGCCTGTAGGAGAAACGCCCAAGCCAGATTACTTTTGCCTCGAAGGAAAGATCTTTATCAAAAATGGGAGCGCCTTTAATCTTTTAAACCTTGTTTTTAAGTCGATAGACAGATGGTCTATCGATCGGCCGGCTGGCAGTAAATGAACAACCAACAACAACAAAGGAGGGGGGGGAGGTAATTTGCTAGCGAATTCTTGCTAATCATAATACCTCCCCATACAAGATGATGTACATACCTCCTTCGGGTGTGTACATCGATATTCAAGAATGAGCGGCAAATGCTTTACGTTACTCTACATTCTGCCTTGCAATGAACTTTACTCCTAAGGGTTTTATGAAGCTGAGACATTACTTTTAATAACACATTGGGACAATTTTCGTTAACAGAACGCAAAGTGATTTAAACACTTGCAAAAGAATAATTACTTTAGATTTGGTTACCCACTGTAACTTTATAAAGTGACTCGAACAATTGTGAATTAATTAAGATTATAGGACCACGTATATGAGGCTATGGCCAACAAATGAAAAGAAATGGTTATTGTTCAAGAATTAAAATACACGGTTACTTAATTTTAGATAAAATGCATGCGGTTAGTACAATCTGCCTTGAAGAGGCTGTGTAAATGAAAAACAGCGTTTATTTTTGTAAATGACATCCCCTTTTACGCGATACTGTAATGACTATACATATTCGCATTGATAATTTATCTTCGTTTTAACGTGCTTGGCTCAGCTATCGTTCAACGCGAGCTGAGGGATGACCCACACACCGGGAATTTGACAGTCGTATGCGGGCGAGAGTATTCGCGAGGTTTTAATTCGCTAACCTTAAACTACGCTAATTTTATGCGTCCACTGCCTACTCAATGTTATGGCGGGCGAGCAGACAAAAGATGTGGGTAGGACAAACAGCGATCTTGGAAGGAATGGAAGGGGGAAAAGGGATAATAATAACAAAAGGAAAATTACCAAGACGTTACGAATGAAACTTGACCGCATATGAAAGGCGGACACGTCCTCAGAGCTTACGAAAGGGCATTTAAATCACAAGGGCAAGAGTTTATGACTCGCGATTCATTAAAATAAAGATAACTAAATGACTAAAAGAAAGTAAATGATATTGGCAGAAGAGCTAAGGGAAAAAGAGTGAGGGTTTTATTGTGTTAGGCGGGAATTTATCGTCCTACGCCTATAAATTACGGCCCGGACTATCACTTCAGTCCCAGGGCGAGGAAAGTGCACCCGAAGGGCGCGACTCCTTCAGGAGGGGGCTGACACGCACGCCCGGTGCCAAGGTATGGGCGCAAGGGCGTGCCACTTCACTCTGTTATTCTTAATGATTTATACATTGTGTGGGGAATGGTATCCCGTATTTAATTGCCTCTTGTGGGGATAATTTAAGGGAAGATTAATAGAAGGTGATAAGAGATAGAAGTTCCTGAGGAACGGAAGAAGATAGAGGAGGGTCTGACATCCCCTTCTGGATTAGGGGTGCCAAGACCTTCGAAAATGAAATGGCGGCACAGGTGCCATGGGAGCTCTAGAGCTCTTTGTAAATTACCTGGAATGTCCCACGCCCGTGGTAATTTCGCCTCGAGTCTTTCTTAATGGGACAGTCGTCCTCGGCCGGGGAAGCGGAGGGCCCGCGACCGGGGCGGCACGGAGTACCACCTGGGCCTGCTGATGCGACAGCTGACGCAGGAGTGTTCCGTCGCGGGTTCTACCATGATCCGTCGCGGCTCTTGTAGTTCATCGCCAAGTGAGATATGGCAGAATCCTGACTTGCAATTGCGTCGGCGACGGGCTGAGGCAGAGAGGAGGCGGTCGGGGTGGCGTGAGCGGCTCGCAGGTAACGTTGACCAGCTCAGGCACGGGTTGCGAGGCCGCACCTGCAGGTGAGCTTCCGCGGTGGTCGGGAGGAACCGTCTCTCTGACCGACGCTGGTAACGGTGCCAGGCCGGGGAAGAGAGGGGGTCCTGAGTTGGATCCCGTGAATGGAGATCGGCGTGGCGCTCTGGCGCTGGCACTAGGGCAGAGTCAGGCGCTATCAGAGGTTTCTTGGGCTCGTCGGTCAGGACGGACGAAGCTTGGCCCTGCTCGGGGCATGCAAGTGGCACCGGCAGGAATTTGGCATCTCCTGAAGGGAGATCTGATTGGGGCCCTGGCACTGGCACTGAGGCAGGGCCGGGCACTGGAATGGGATCGGGAACCGATCGAGGGGCCACTGTACATCGTACTCAGGTGGCACTGGTGGGGACTGCACGTCCTCCTGGTACCCAGGGGCGCCAGTCTTGGCTGAGGGAGAAGCGGGGAGGACTACTCGCGCCCCGGGAATGATTCGGGGAATGTGGACCCCTAGATTGTCGTGATTTCGGTGGGGACTGAAAGTCCTGTCCCAGGATGACGTCATAGCCTCCAGGGAGATGGCTTGCTACTACAAGATTGCAAATTTTGGATTGGTGAGGTCTTGTGACTCTCAATTGGACCGTAGGGAGTATCATTTTGAACTGATTTATTCCTCGATCGTGACGAGTTTTCGTCTATTGACGATAGCTCCGTGAGGGGAACTCTGTCCCTTCGGATGAGGAGATTTGCGCGCCCGAGTCCTCGAAAGCAGTGACTCGCGCCTGGCTCGCTACCTCGTGGAGGGGCCACGATACAGGCCCTTCGGCGGGAGGGCCTAATGACTGGGGATCTGTGACGGCCAAGGCGACGGTGGGAGTAGTTGATTTATTATTGCGTGGGCATTTTGCCCATGCGGGAGAATGGCCATAGACCTTGCACGCCGTGCAAAAGGTCTGGCTAAAATCTTTCCGCGCTGCCCCTGTGGAGGGCGAGGCGAGTTATTTGTCGGTTTTCCGGGAGAGAGAGGAGCCGGTTTCTTGTTCCGGCACTGTTCGGAGGAATGCCCGTTTTCTTGCAATAATGGCAAGTTATGGGCTTGCCCGAGTTCCCATTTTTGTGGGAATTTGAACCTCCGAGGAGGGACGGGGATTTATCTTCCGCCCCATGGATCCTTCTTGAGGGTGGTGAGTTTCCCACATGTCTGCTATTCGGCAACACTCGGTGAGTGTTGCTGGGGCTTTTTCCACTATATGAGTGGCGAGGGCAGGAGGGGCGAGGCGCAGGAAATGCTCGACTTAAACCGCCGAGTACCTCGGCGGTGTTAGTGGCTCCTTCGAATCGAGCCATTTTGTCAACGCCGCTCCGAATGGTACGCCCAATCGGACCAAGTCTGGCCTGCTTCTCTGGGCTGCTCTCTCAACGTCTCCTCCACCGCTCAGGGGTAATCTCGACGCCAAATCTGCTTGGCGACGGCTTCCCAGTTTCCCCGATCGTCGGCGGGAAGGGCGTGGTAGGCAACGAGGGCCTTTCCGCCCAGGAATTTAGTGAGAACAAGGGAGAGTTCCGCGGGGAGAGATCGCAGCACTCCAGGACTCGTTCGGCCCTTTCAAGCCATACTTCAGGTTCGGACTCGGTCCATTTTGGCATGAACGAGTGAGCTTGGCTGAGGGCACTCATCCCGCGGCAGGGGGCGGGGGGTGGCGTGCTGTCGTTCTAGCACCTGGAGCTCATGGGCGCGCTTCTCTCTCTCTCTCCTCTTCTCTCTCCCTCTCTGCTCGTTCTTTATCCTTCTCTGCACGTTCTTTTTCCTCCTGTTGTTCTTGAGCGATTCTTTCCTCTCTCCCTCTCTTCACGTTCTCTCTCTCTCTCTTCACGTTCTCTTGCTCTCTCCGCCTTGGCATCGTCCCACTCGTTCTGAACCCATGCTCTCAGATCTTGCCCCGATAGTCCCATGTCCTTCCCAGCGGACATGTAGAATTTGAAATCCTCGTTTTGTTGGGCTCTGGTATTAGCCATCTTGGAATAATGGGTATAGGATATGTCTGAAAAGACTCTTTGTTAAAATTGGATGTGTCTTGAAAGACGTGGTTGTTCTTGGCGAACGAGTTTTAATATGCGTCTCGGAAGACGTGTTGGATTTGTCACGCTCGGACTTGGCCGGCTGTAGCGTGAAGTTAAGGAGTTGTTCTAACGAACTAGAATGATCAGTCCCGAAGGGCTTAGATTGTGTGAACTACACTATATAATGTCTCAAAAGTACTTAATTTTGGGTTCCCGGAGGAATGAGAAATTCTGCCACGTGCGACGTAGAATTTTTGTATGAGTCTCTGAGGACTGGAATTTGGAGAAATTTCGCCACGTGCGACGTAGAATTTTAGGAGTCTCTGAGGACTGGAGTTTGGAGGAATTCTCGCCACGTGCGACGAGAATTTTAGGAGTCTCTGAGGACTGGAATTTGGAGAAATTCTCATCCACGTGCGTGACGTTAATTTTAGGAGTCTCTGAGGACTGGAATTTGGAGAAATTCTCGCCACGTGCGACGTAGAATTTTAGGAGTCTCTAAGGACTGGAATTTGGAGAAATTCTTTTAGAATTTTAGGAGTCTCTGAGGACTGGAATTTGGAGAAATTCTCGCCACGTGCGAGAATTTTAGGAGTCTCTGAGGACTGGAATTTGGAGAAATTCTCGCCACGTGCGACGTAGAATTTTTAGGAGTCTCTGAGGACTGGAATTTGGAGAAATTCTCGCCACGTGCGACGTAGAATTTTAGGAGTCTCTGAGGACTGGAATTTGGAGAAATTCTCGCCACGTGCGACGTAGAATTTTAGGAGTCACTGAGGACTGGAATTTGGAGAAATTCTCGCCACGTGCGACGTAGAATTTTAGGAGTCTCTGAGGACTGGAATTTGGAGAAATTCTCGCCACGTGCGACGAGAATTTTAGGAGTCTCTGAGGACTGGAATTTGGAGAAATTCGCCACGCACACGTGCGACGAGAATTTTAGGAGTCACTTAGGACTTGAATTACGATTCGTCCCTTAGGACTTAGAAATTACTAACGGGAAACCCAAAGAGAAATGAATGGGGAAAAAAAAAAAAAAAAAAAAAAATGCTACACACGCGGGCATGGGCGGGGGTGGGGGGGTGCAGGTCGTTTGGCCAACACCGGAGGTATTTTTAGATTCTGGGTGAATGAACCCGTATATTTATATACCGTCTGGGATTCCGGAGAATTTCCCAGTCGTCTGAGAGGATAACAGTACAACGGCCTAGTAATTTTCCCTATAAGCGGAGTTTAAATTTCGCTTTCCTAACACCTAACTCGAATTCTAACTACACTGAGAGAATTGTCAGCAATGCAAGCTGACTTCGTCGTGTCCCACGGGAATTTTATTCGCGCCTAAATAACAGTTCGCTAATTCGAAATGCGAGGTAAAAGTTATCACAGAGGAATTTCTTTCGCACTATTCCTCGAAGCAAGGATATGGCAAAGATTTTAACACAGGAATTTTCGCATATTCCTCGGCAAAAGATACAAAGATTTTAACACAGAGGAATTTCGCACTATTCCTCGAAGCAAAGGATGGTTAGCACTGGTTATTTCCTAACTACCTATCCTGAAAGGCATGCATTAACGAATCTAATACGGCGGTTCTTTTCTCTCAGTGATTACATGCGTCCCTATTTCTAATTCCTAGAACAGTCACGATTGTAAAAAGGTTTTGCTA
>NC_089763.1:54407586-54510086 GCF_040412425.1 Macrobrachium rosenbergii
GACGAAAAATCTCGGTTCATACAGGGGTGTGTGGCATAACTGTGGGAGTACCTGGTGTGTTTGTGCCTTATGAGGGGACAGATGTAAGTGTGATGGAAGATGATAGCAGATTGGCTGTACATGAGAATTTGCAGGTGGATGCTGAACATGTGTCGATGGGTAGGAAGTGTTATAAGGGGGTTTTGTCGGATGATCCTGGTATGGTTGCTATGGTGAAAGTTCGGGTACAAGGAGTGCATAAATCCAGACAGGTGTGTGTGGATGAGTGTAGCAAGAAGCTGAAAGGGGTAGTGTGTACGGGTTCTGTAAACAAGGTGTCGAGTTCAGGGGATATTTGGGTGGAATTGCTAAACTATAATGATTCAGTTCACAATTATCAGAAGGGTATTTATGCAATCGACTTTGTTGATTGGGTCTAGGAAGATAATCCAGTGGTTATTGTCGGGGATTTTCGTAGTTTTTCAGAAGCAGATTTACAGGTTAGGAGGCGGGTTTTTAGGGATCATTTAGCCAATGCTGATTATAAAGAATATGCTGCGGGTATGGAAGATGTTCTGGCTGAGTTTGCGAACATAGTCACACTCAAGGGGGATAAGTTAGAATTAACAAATGTGTTAGAACACAAGGTTCAGTTGGAGGACAAGGCTAAGCCTATTTTGGTTCCATCATATAGGATTCCTTTTAAGATTAGAGAATGGGTAGAGCAAGAGGTTAATAAGTGGGAGGAGGAAGGCATTGTTAGGCCCAGTTCCTCGCCTTTTAATTTTCCGTTGTTGGCAGTGCCTAAGAAGGATGGTTCAGTCCGAGTTTGTGTGGACTGTAGGAAGTTGAACAAGAAAACCATTCCTGATCGCTACCCTGTGGCATGTTTGCCAGATTTTTTTGTTGAGATTGGGACCAAGAATATTTATTTTTCAGCTGATCTGATGCAAGGGTATTTGCAAGTACCACAAAGTGAGGAGAGTTGAGAGTACCCGTCTTTCTCTTTGCCGAAGGGAAGTTATGAGTTCACGTGGATACCACTTGGTTTATCAGGTAGTCCGATGACATTTACCACGCTAATGAATACAGTTTTGCGTGGCTTGTTAGGGAAAAAAGTCTTCTTATACATGGATGACATCCTAGTTGCCATGGATTTGGTAGAGGAACATTTAGAGGTTCTGAGGGAGGTTTTTAGGAGGCTCAGGTTAGCAGGTTTGAAGATAAAGTTAGCTAAGTGTAATTTTTTGAAGAGGCAGATAGTGTATTTGGGTCATGTCATTTCTAAAGAGAGTGTTAAAGTTAATGAAGATAAGGCTAGGGCAATTGTGGATTTTGCTACTCCGAAGAACAAGAAACAGATTCCGTCATTCTTAGGCATGGCTGGATTTTCCCGTAGGTTTGTGAAGGGTTTTTTTATTCTAGCATCTCCCTTGACAGATGTCCCAAGGGATGATGTGCAGTTTTTATGGGGAGATGGACAGCAAGTAGCTTTCCAGAAGATTAAGGATGCCTTAGTGAATCCCCCAGTGTTGAGATTTCCTGATCTGAAACGTCCTTTCACGTTGGTAATGGACGCGAGTTGTGATGGCATAGGGGCATGCCTTATGCAGAAGTTCGATGGAAGACTCCATCTGATTGCATTTTACAGTAGGAAGTTTAAGACACAGGTTAGTAATGAACTGTTATGCTCGGTAGTGGACTAAGAGACCTTTGCCATAGTGTCTAGTTTGATTCATTTTAAGATGCTTTTGATGGGTAATCATTGTTGGATCTTTTCAATAAGCTGGATCTTTCCCCTAAAAGGGCTAGGTGGTATCTGACAATCAGGGATTTTGATGCTAATCTTAGGTATGTAGAGGGTAGACATAATGTTGTAGTGGGCACCCTTAGTAGAAGTTTTTCTGATGCAGATGGTACTCATGTATGTTATGTATCTGGAGATTGCATAGACTGGGATATTAATTTAGTAGAAGCTAAGCAGGATGAGGATGAGATTTTGGCAGACACAAAAGCATTTCTTAGAGGGGAATTAGTTAGGAAGGGTTATAAGCTGCCTTTTGCAGGGCTTGAATTAGAGGGTAATTTGTTAGTTAGGAAGATTAGATACAGACTGAGGAATAGTGAGGATAAGGGTGATATGACACAAGTAGTTGTCCCTAGGAGTTTAGGACCTACTGTTCTGGATATTGTTCATTGTAGGTCTGGCAGTATGCATTTGGGTATTGAGAAGATGTATCAGAATATATGGGGACAATTCTTTTTGGAAGAATATGCTCACGTCAATGGAAGACTTTGTAAGGGGTTGTTCAGTTTGTAGTGCATGTCAGCTATCGAGGGTCGTTTCTTGTAAATTGGGTTCACTTCCGATTCCAAGTAGGCCATTCTCAAGGGTCCATATGGACCTCTTGAGCAATTTCTGTGGATCTAGTTATGGCCATAGGCACCTGTTGGTGGTTGTTGACGAGTTAACTAGGTTCATAGAGATTTTTCCGTTGAAGCATAAAACAGCAGAAGAGGTGGCAGTCCCGTTCTTTAATGGGTATATTTGTCGTTATGGGTTCTGATTACAGATAATGGGAGGGAATTTGTGAACAAGAAATTAGAGTGTCTTGCAGATGTAATTGGCATTTGGAAGGTCACCATTACTCCCTATAGACCAGAAGATAATGGGCTGTGTGAATGGGCAAATAGGAAGGTCACTGATGTAAATTGGGATCAATATATTCCACAGGAGCAGCATAGCATTAATTCTGTGGTTAGTGATACCATTGGAATGTCTCCCAGTGAAGCCCTGTTTGGTTACCCAGCACTGGGTGCATTTGATTTGTTGCCTATTCCATCGGAGGATGAGACGGTTAGGGAGCTCGTGTCGACAGCAAAAGAAAGATATGCACGTCTTGCTAGAAATCTTGAAATGAAAACGCGGGATATGGTAGATAGAAGTCAGCAAAAGCCAGATAGAGTTATAGAGTTAAAGTTGCTGTGGGAGATAGGGTTTTTGTGAAAATAAATGTCAGGAATCAGTCGAACTATAAGCTAGGTCCTAAATTTGAAGGTCCTTTTCGTGTTATAGAAGTGAAGAAGGGGAACAGATATATTGTTCTAGATGAGAACACGGGTGTGCCTCAGTTGACACATATATCTCAAATTAAAGACAGGTTAATGGGAATCTTATGGGTTAATTCTGGCACTGCACTGTGGTTATGATCATTTTTTTTTCTTTCCTCTCTCTTTTTTTGTTTTAATGGGCGTGACTTGTAGTTGTTTTTAACTGGGGAGGACGTTGGTCTGTAGAGTTATACAAATCTTTAATTGTCCGAGTTCAGTTTTTTTTTTTTTTTTTTTTTGCTCTTGTGTGTTGCAATACTTAGTTGAAATTAAGTGTAAAATACCATAGGGTTTTATTGATATATGGATTTTATTGTTTTCTTCCCGTTTCTTTTAACAGGAATTCTGGGTTCGTCCTGTGAGGACGAATATTTTGGAAGTGGTGTTCTTTTACATACTATATGACATTTATTTTGGTCTAGAATAATTATGACCTTTTTACTTTGTTTGGTGACCAGGGTGTTAGTCACTAGTATTGGTTGGTCTAGAATCTTTAATCTGAATGTTTGTGAATCAGAATTTCCTCTAGTGATGATTTCCATTTATAGGGGGTGGAATTCACTCCATTTCATGATCGTAGCTTTTGCTGAATTACTTTCGTTAAATTTGCAAGTAAAACCTAGTTTTGCATCTGGGAGTTTAATTCCAGTAGGCCTTTGTCTGAGGTTAGATACAGGGAGAGGAGTCGACGAGGGAGAAGGAATGTGCTGAACCAAAGATGACCCATCGCCACCACAGAGTCCTAGAGATGTAAGTTGATATGGTGGTGCTATTCTTAAAACAGATGCTGTAAGAGATCATGATCCTAATTGACCTTGTGTAGGGTCATTAACATATATATTTACACATATATATGTGTGTGTGTACGTGATTGTATATATGTAAATATATATATATATATATATATATATATATATATATATATATATATATATATATATATATATATATATATATATATATAGTGGATATTTACACAAATATTTACTGTATATATGCATACCTAAAGATCACTTAGAGGGGATCATGTGAAAATGTGGCTGTTGATGTTATTGACACAAGTATGGTTGATAAGATATTAAGCAGAGTGTATAAGGAAATAACGTATAAGGGATGGGCCAGGACTTTAAAGATAACGCATGAAAGGAATAGATAAGGAATTTGTAGAATTGTATGATGGGGTTATAAGGGCATAGAATTCCATGACAGAGATCTGTACAGTATACAGCTGGGTAGATAAGGCATTCATCAGAAAGTGTGAGGGAAATGGAAGGCAAATATATCAAAAATAAAGAAAGACTGTAATCAAGAAAATTAGGGAGTAAAGATTAAATGAGACAAGGTGCCAATGGAGATATGCTTTCTGAAGTGACTGCACTGCTGTGTCGAGTGACTGAGCATTTTGACGATTTGCTGATTTTTGAAGATAGGAAAGAAGCAGAGCTGAGTGACACAAGAGGCGGAAGGCCTAGTTCAAGTTTTATCTTATTTGTGGAAATGACTGCTGAGGATGCAAGGATGACCAAAGATAATGAAGGGAGGACACCTAGAGTGGGTGGTATTACGAGTGAAAAGCTGTGGCAAAATGATGATGGTGTAATTGAGGGGCTGAACGGAATTTTGTAAGGTGTCTGGATGCCCTGTATATAGGTGGTTGTTTTACAATAAATTGTAAACATTCCAAGGCGTAACATCATCAGGTACACTAAAGAAAGTGTTTGGTAGGATTTCGATGAGGAAAGTAATAGATGACAAATAAGATTTGATCAGAAGAGAGCGGAATTAGATATGGAAGAGGTCATGTGGATCAAGTGCTTGTGAAGTAATGTTATGCTAGAAATTTGAAAAAAAAGGAAAAGATTGCGTTTGCCTAGAAAAACCTTATGGAGGAATCACTAGAGCGGGAATATGGAGGGTGTTGCGGTTGTACGATAGAAAAAGTAAGTTTTTGAGACAATGGAAGTTTTGCGATGGATGGGAAGCAAGTGTTAAGGTATGAAGATGAAAAGGGGAAATGGTTTAGTGTAAAAATGGGACGGAGGTCCGGTTATGTTGTCTCAGTGGCTGGTTTCATCTTTATTGACGGAGTGATGATGCGTCTTCCGTGCACTATGTGACAACTATAATAAAATGAAACAATATCAGATGCAGATAACAGATTGTCATAGAACGGATTTGCTGCGAGCGAGATGTAGTAAACTGAATATTGGAAATAACCACACAACCTTTCGGGTAAGCAGTACAAGACTGCCTATTATAACCAGTGATTAAAGCAAGAAGGTCCGTATGGAAGCGGTTTCGGAATGACAAATTAGTCAGTTTTAGTTGTCTGTGAAACGAAACTGTTGTGCCGGCTTTGTCTGTCCGTCCGCACTTTATTCTGTCCACACTTCTGTCCACCCTCAGATCTTAAAAACTACTGAGGCTAGAGGGCTGCAAATTGGTATGTTGATCATCCACCCTCCAGTCATCAAACATACCAAATTGCGGCTGTCTAGCCTCAGTAGTTTTTATTTTATTTAAGGTTAAAATTACCCATAATCGTGCTCTTGGCAAAGATATAGGATAGGCCACCACCGGGCCGTTGTTCAAGTTTTATGGGCCGCGGCTCATACAGCATTATACCCAGACCACTGAAAGATTGGTCTATTTTCGGTGACCGTGATTATACGCTGTAGCGGCTGTACAGAAAACTCGATTGCGCCGAAAAAACTTCGGCTCATTTTGTACTTGTTTAATTGTGCAGTGGGTTAAATATTTCCCCGATTAGCTGTGCTTTGACTTTTGCTTCCGTTTAATTGTGTTTCATTTGTTTATCAAATTTCCTTCTTCCACTATGTTCTGGTAGGCTACTGCTGTATGGCCACTTTAAGATTATTTATCTTACTGAAGGTTTTCAAAGTGATCATTTCCTGACTGCTATGCGGTGAAGTGTTTTAAATATCAACTCCTGCTGCATCAGTTGGCCAATGCCGTTATGCAAAATATTTCCTCGTTAGGTTTCTTGTTTTGAAATTAGCAGCAACTTCGATTTTTCACAGATTTCTGATAAGCTTTGTCGTCAGCACTGAAAGAAAGGAGACATTCGAACTGGTTTCTACCAAGTTACAAACAAGTAAATAATGCCGCGAAGTTTCTTCGGAGCAATTGAGTTTTCTGTACGGCGTATAATGCTCAATGAAACTCTTGATGTGCTGCAGTATGACACTCTCAGACACGACCAGACAGCGCTCAGTTGCTCCCCAAATGCGGTCAAGTGAAGATTCGTCGGTGGCTGGCACCAGACGCACTATCCAAGGCTAACTTTAACCTTGAATAAAATAAAAATTACTGAGGCTAGAGGGCCGCAATTTGGTATGTTTGATGATTGGAGGGTAGATGATCAACATACCAATTTGCAGCCTTCTAGCCTCATTAGTTTTTAAGATAGGAGGGCGGACAGAAAAAGTTCGGACGGACAGACAAAGCCATCTCAATAGTTTTATTTTACAGTAAACTAAAAATACAAAACAGGACAAATGTAGAATCGCATAACAGATACAGTAGAATACCTCTCCAAGATATAAGATGCCAGCTACCTGCTTATGTTGAGAGTAAGAAAACTGAATATATTCTTCCGAGCCGCCACTTTCCTCTGCCAGCAAGAAATATATCTCTCGGAGGCGCCCGTCATCTTGTCAAAATCCATCAATCAAAGCCCCTCCTGGGCTAAAACTCTCCTAAGCGCCTTTGAAAAATCTCTCTCTCTCTCTCTCTCTCTCTCTCTCTCTCTCTCTCTCTCTCTCTCTCTCTCTAAGGTCCCTCCCTTCATTTATACCATTTTATAACTTTACACATTTAAAAGAAAATAAAGATTTAGGACCGAAAAGAAAATATTCAATGCTGAAGTCAAAGTATTGATGCTGAAGACTCACAGACACTGATCTCTGTAGCATTCAGTATTAATACAATATTAATATTTAATATGATATTTTACAAAGCCCGCGAATCCCTGTAACAAAACAGTGGGTTACCAAAGCAAATGCTTGCATAAGGGTACTCAACGTATGATCAAACCGTTCAGAAAAATATGCTGCAGAGGATTAAAAGTATCATTGAAATGTTCAAGATGAACGGTAGCTCTAATTGCCATGAATATACTAGGCTTTAATCAAAAATATTTCTGGACCTTGTAGTAAGCAATAGGTATTAATATACCAATACTTGCGTACTATATACAGAAATACACAACTCGCGGACACAAACACGCATACACACACACACGTACATATATATATATATATATATATATATATATATATATATATATATATATATATATATATATATATATATATATATATATACATCTATATATATATATATATATATATATATATATATATATATATATATATATATATATCTTCTTCAATCAACGTCATTTTGTATGAATATATATATATATAGATCACACAATCTCATTTCCAGCACTCTTTCTTCTTGTTTTTTATCTTCCACATATCTCCACTCACCTTCAGCTTCCCTTCTCATAGTTCTCATCAAAGTAGGCCCAGGTCTTCTTGTGGAACCCAGCATACTGTCAGTATTTTTTGACAAAGGTTTTGAGAAAGACGTGTCCAAGCCACCTCCATCTCCCTTTCATCTTTATTTCATCTAAATGTGGAACTCCCGTAGTTTCCTTTATGGGATCATTTCTAATTCTGTCCTGCCATCTGAGTCTTAAACGTCTTTCAAAACACTTTATTCCTAAATCAACATATCTTTTAAATGAAGCTTCTTTGTCATGCTATGGTACATGTCATTGTATCATTGCAAGACGAACTAGAGTTATCTTAATTTCGTATAAAATTTCATTCTATTTGATTTCCAAATCTTATTCAGCCTACATATCGTTTGGTTGGTTGTTTCTAGTCTTTCACTAAATTCCTACTGACAAGTTCCTATACTGGATGACCTTTTCATAAACATTTCAGAGATCAAATTTTAGTTCGTCCCCTTGTTCCCAATCTGTTCCTATTCCTTCTGTTTTTCTTAGATTTAATTTACGTCCCATCTCTCCAGATATATGATGTATCCTATTAAACAAACTTTGTAAATCATGTGGCGCTTTGCCGATTAAAACAGCATTATCTGCCATTCTAAGTCTTTCAAGTTTTTTTTTTTTTTTGTCATTATAAAACCTTTAAGAAGGGCAAACAGTAAAGATGAAATAACATTTATTTTTTTATTTACTTATTTTCTTTATTTATTTACTTGAACCAATGACAATGTTTGTTGAGACTGTTTTCTTGCTTATGGTTTTAATATTTCAGTCTATCCTCTTTCTTTCCTCAAGTACAATAAAATATTATATGTGTTAACCTGTAGCGATTTCGTCAGGACTGAATATGCATATTTGAAAATATTGTGTATAATTACATGCAGCGGATTTTTTAACAAAACATGAAAATGAAGTCACATAAATGGCGGGTTCCTATTGGCCCGTTATGTCTCACTCTCGATTCGGAAGCCAACAAGGAAAGGTGAGTTTCTATGTCGCCAACCAATGTGATCTTCGGATCTACCTGTGTGGCTAATCATCCGTTTCATAGTCAAGACCTTGTCTCGGTATGTTACTCTGTAATAAAGGACGATATTTCCTTCCTGCTCTAGCTGTGTATGCAGAGTTCTTGTACATTATCGAATATAAAAAAGGTGGTTTTTATACAGTATTCAATATGTGTGTGTGTGTGTGTGTGTGTGTGTGAAGCTTCCTAACATGATTTATAATTGTGTGCATCGCCATCCACGCACTACAGTGTGTACGGGCACTTTTCACTTAGGCATTGTTGGAGGAGCTATTGTAGGCCTCCTGGCACTCTCCACGGGTGTTCAGTCATAACTTCTCGTTAGTCGCTTTTGTGTTGGTCTTAGTTCTTTCCTACAATAACATCCTTCGAAGAAATGGGAGGCGGTCTTCAACGCAATACTAAGTAGTAGAGCTGATGCTTGGGTTCTTCTTAAGGGTCTCATGCAAAGGAGTGGCCTCATTTCAGAGTTGATCACAATCTAAATTTCATCAATATATCTGGCACATATCATCTGTTTAGCGTTGGCGTTGAAAGTTATCTGCCATATACATAATGGTAAACAGGATGCCCATTAAAAGGCTATTGCAACCCTATCTACCCACTGGAAGATGTCCCCTTATCTAACATGAAGGGGACTCTTCGTGCATATTTGATGAGGTGCCAAAGGGTGTCTTCTGGAATGTCTGGTGGAGTGGTGCTTGAATGGTGGATCCTTATAAGGCTTATCTCAATATTCTCGTCAACTGGCACATTCAAGAATAAGCTTCCATTATCTCAGGATACGATGTTCGAACGGGAGGAAAGGTGTTTCATTCTTATACTACTGCTTGTTGTCAGAGATGTAAGTTACTGGTGATAGAATGGGGCACAAGTAATTGCTGTCCTTCTGTGTCTTCACAGTCCCCAAACAAAATTCTCTGGCATAGTCACTGACGATGATAGGGGCTATCACATTTGATTTTCTTAATTAGGCTATTTAATTTTTCTTTAAACTTTCTGTTGGGTCTTTTTGGAAGGAATGAAACTTACAGGTCATTTAGGGAACCATCCATATTTGCAATATATTCTATATTAGGGTTGTCACGCAGTTGGTGGGCGGCTTCTTTCAGGTGTGAGGTGGGGATCCTATTTCCGTGTAGTCTGTTCTTGTCAAGCTTTCGCAGATAACTTCCACTTGAATGGCTTCGACGAGGTTGACCTTTTGGGACTGGGGAGAAAGTAAGTCAATGATAATGGTTTCTATTTCCATCTACTGTTTTCTTCCTCATTTGGCTTCTCAGTGAAGTGTAGTTAAGACCAAGGTTAATTAGGTTGTTTTGCACGATGGTACAGACACAAGCGAATTAAATGGAACGTTGTCTGAACGAGGTCTTCAAGCACTGTCATCAACGCTGATGGAAAAAGAGCTGTTACCCAAAATAAGTGGAAGGTCCTCCACACAGATCCAAACCATGTCAAACAACTTCTCACAAATGAGAGATAAATTATACCAGAATAGTTTCCTTTGAAAATAATAATTAGGAGAACAAGACTTGATTAGTGGTTATAGCCTTGTTACAAAAGATCGTTTGACTTTGTCTTTCAGTTTTTCTTGTCAGGTATGACGTGTGAAAAATGTTTCAAGGATAGTGAAGAGTAAAGATTCCATGTATATTTAATTCAAGGGAATGGTATAATTTTAAACATTAATAGCTTAAATTTATCTTTGGAGATTTAAACTTTCCACTTAGAGGTTATCATTTACAGAATAATTGAAATAACTAGAAATTTATGTACAAATTTGTGGAAATATGCAGTGTTCAGCAACTTGATAAATAAGCAAGAGCCACTGTACCACCTGCTAATAGCCGAGGGCATTAGCTTTCCATCAGCAATTACCAAGAGTTAACATCCAAAAAATAAGCATTATCCTCGCATCTACCAGGAGGCTGAATGATTCCAGTCCAAGCAACAACAGCATCAGGAAAACGGCTGAATCCACACATCACTTCACAATAGTTAGATCCAAAGAATGCATCGGAGTGAACTTAGATGAGCTTGTTGCAAGTGTTGATTAAGGCAGCACTACACTGGCATGTGCTCTTTTTCCCAGAGCAACCCATTAAGTGATGGTCAAATCTGTGAAAGAGAAAACTTGGGCCGTACATGATAATACTAAAACACAAGGGGTACGGAATCACCTTTCCACTTAGTAGCCCTCTAGTAGATTTTGTGTATAATATATATATATATATATATATATATATATATATATATATATATATATATATATATATATATATATATATATATATATATATATATATATATATATATATATATATATATATATATATATATATATATATATATATATATATATACTATATATATATATGTGTATGTGTGTGTATATATATATATATATATATATATATATATATATATATATATATATATATATATATATATATATATATATATATATATATATATATATATATATATATATATATGTGTGTGTGTGTGTGTGTGTGTGTGTGTGTGTGTGTGTGTGTGTGTATTTTCTCCATGATATTCTCTTGTAAGATGTACAAAAGTATGGCTTTTTCAGAATATTATGATATGCTTTATAACTGTCGTATATACAAAAGATGTTGTGTAATGTATTCTGTATATTACTAATAACGATTATGTAAAAATGTCTTTGTAATGTCAGATCTCACAAACATTAATGATTTAGATAAATTAACAGCGCAGTTTAGAATTAATAATATGTTTCTTATAATAACGTAATAGAGAGAGATTTTTAGTCAGTTAGACCAGATGTTCGAGTTGTCATTACGAGTGATAAGTGCGTTGACAGTTAAGTAAAAGGAAGACTCGTGTTCTTCGTCTTGTTTTATAAACATGCTAATCATGATTGTCCAGCTGCGTGTTGTGTCGATTGCATTGAGATCTCGTCACATATTGTTCTCGATTGATTACGTCATGTTTTGTAAGATTACTTCAGCAGTGTCTCGCTCCCAAAATGTTTTAGAATACTCTATGCATCTCAGCCCCAAAATGTTTTGCCTTAATAATGCCGGCATCTAGTTGTTTTGCTTTCAGCTGGAAACCTAAAAATTTGTTCATTCTGATTTTAGAGACCAGTTGCGCTGATTCTCTCTCTCTCTCTCTCTCTCTCTCTCTCTCTCTCTCTCTCTCTCTCAAAAGAGAGAAGTTATTAATGTAAAATATTTGTGTGGTCATTAATATTAACCTTAGCTTTTGAGAGCTGATAACCGTAGTAATAAGTGATATATTGGCAATGGTGCCTATCAGAAAAGTGTTTAGTGAATCTCAAGAAGCTGCAATTGGGGTAATCTTGTGAAAGTTTTCATAAGCTTGTGCAAGGTATTGTAATATTTTTTACAATTTAAGTCATGACTTAAAATACTTTGGCGATTATTTTACATGGCCTTTCATTTTCATGTCTTGTGCAATAGTGTGTTCTTAATGTTATTTGAATTGTTTTATTCTTTTTGAATTATTTGTTTATTTCTTTGTGAATTTAACACTTTGCCATATTTTGTGTATTTGCAATCTCTTAGTTTTTCACATTTTATATAGTAATAATTTAACATCACATACTTGATTTAATTTTCATTTACTTAGATTTTCTTTTCAAATCTTAAATATTTCTTAATAGTTTAAATTTTGCTTGATCAATTCAATTTCTTGATAAATTAACATTTGAGATTTAATTCAAGAATTAATTCAATTTTGTATTGTTTTCAAGTAATAGTAACTTTTTTTCTTTAAAAGTGAGCTTGTGAATTCTGATTATAAATTTTGAATTTCAAAATAAGTTTTTGTATTTAAAATTTTAAAACAGTGTTTCATTTGTTAACCACCAGTGGTAGGATTAATTGTGTGCATAAGGCGTAGTGATAAACATGTTTTGTTCCTTCAGTTTTGCTGATGTGACTCTAGCCTGGGGTGATAGTTAAAGTTGTTTGATGGAGTGATGCCATTTACTTTAGTATATTTCTTGTTTAAATGTTGATAACTCACACTAGTTTTGATAAACTTAGTCTGATTTCTCACATGATTAGGAAGTATTTTAAAGGATCACTGTTGTCTTTAGAGTATTCAGTCATAATTTTATTGTTATGAGAGTTCAGGTATCTGACTGATGTGAGGTAAATTTTTAAAATCTATGATTAGTAGTGTAATAACCAGGTACTTGGAAAACTTTGTGACTATATATATATACTAGGGAGTTACATGATAATAAGAAAACACAAGGGTGTTGAACCACCTTACACTTTATGGCCCTCTGGTAGATTTGTGTGTGTGTGTATATATATATATATATATATATATATATATATATATATATATATATATATATATATATATATATATATATATTGTGTGTGTGTATATATATATATGTATATATATATATATATATATATATATATATATATATATATATATATATATATATATATATATATGTATATATATATATATATATATATATATATATATATATATATATATATACTGGGGTTGTTGGAAGGCATATATGTATATCGATATCGAGAACCATAGTACCAATCCATGTATCATATATAAATTTCATATATAATAATTATATCATATATTCCCATATATATGAATATATATTAAACAACATTTATATTCATGATTATAGATATATATATATATATATATATATCAACATCCCAATTGTTAGATATATATATATATACCCGCAGTATCCATTTATCATTATAAATATTCGTAAAATTATTAGGCTATTCCCAAGTAGCTAAATTAGATATTAAACAAAATTTGAATTTATATTATATATATATATATATGTATATATATATATATATATATATATATATATATATATATATATATATATATATATGTGTAAAATGTATGTAATGTGTGTAAATTAGAACATTTATTGAATATATATATATATATATATATATATATATATATATATATATATATAGATATATATATAGATAGATAGATAAATAGATAGATAGATACATAGATAGATAGATAGATAATGCATTTTATGGGTGGCCGGTCGCGGATCTGTGAATCTTCGATATCAGTCTAATCTTTTTTTTTTTTAACTGCTGCATTTATTTATGTATATTTAGTTCATTTATTTAGCTCACCATGTTCACCGTTAACGATCGTCTTTGCTTTTATTCCTCGTGTTCGGTAAAACAAAATTATTTTCTTATTCTTATTGTAAGTTAGCCAGCATTTTTGCTGTACATTCTGACATCATTACTTTTTTTTTTTTTCTAAAGTAAAGATTCTACCAGTTTTCAAGAATTTCCCATCGCAGCTGTTCATCCCTTTTATTCAAGTCCATCAATGCAATGTGTACCGCGATCTATTAAATTAATGACAGAAATTAAAATAAACAAGCATTAATAATGTTCTTATGAAGTGCTGCCGTAATGAACTAGGACTGTTTAACAGATTTGCACCGTTTAGTTATGACCTGGTTTATGAAGCTCACCCAGAGTCGAAGGATCATTCATTATCTCGGATGCATCTCCTCGATCCCTCTTGACGATAAATGTCTATTATTCATTTATTCTCTCGGTGATTTTCTTCTCGCGCGGAACACTTACTGTCAGTGCAATCTCGTAAAGGGTTTTGATGACTTCTCATTACCTTAAAACGGTATCGGTAACGAACAGTGAAAGGAGGTTCATGTGAACAGATCTTTCGGACCAGGCTTTTCCCCAAAATCAGTCTTAAAACCTACTGAAGCAGAAAAGAATGACAAATGGTTAGCAGAATGAAATTATGCGAAGAATTCCATTAATTACCTGAAATATCGCTAAATAGAAAAGAGAGAAAAGTGCTTTAGCTAAAGGTTATCGTAATAATTAAGTACTCACGATAATGTTTACAGTAAAATAGACTTTTAAAATGTAAAATAAATAATATTAATCGACAGTAAGATGGATAATATAGAAAGTTATTAGTATGGTAATAAATTGTAAATATAACTTAATTTGTGTAATGCTATAAGTGTAAGTCTAATATTAACATTAGCATTAATTATTTTTCATAATTCCTTATCTCATACTTCCTCTGCCCTCACAATGGTGTTTGAGACAGAAAACTAGGCTCACTTTACTCATTAGGACAATCAAGCCTCATAAACACTAGCGTTTGTGAAGTTGGGTTGTCCTCTTTGTGTACCACATTTACTTCTCTGATTTATAAGCAGCATGTAATTTTCTAAATATCTCCTTCAAATGCTGTGCATGTATCTTCAATCCCTTCTTGCCTTGAGTATTATTTTCATCTCTGGAGATGTTCTTCGCGCAATATTCCTTCGACAGTAGGATCAAAAGCTTTCTGTTTTTTTTTATATGCATTTTGATTATTGCTCTCTAAAATTTCTTGATTCTATGCATGTTCCACTCTTTCATCCTCGTTGCACAAATGAGGTTTCAAAATATAATAGATGCTAAATGGGAGTTGCAAACTCAAGGGTTAACTGGTTTAATCAAGGTTTCTTACCTTTCATTTGGTATGGGATTCTCTGCCTCCTTCAGCATTCATCGAATTATTTAAACTGCTCCTTATTGAGAGCTAGGTATGTTTTTGCTTCATGGAGAGAAGTCTATTAAAACACTTCTTCGCTGGTCTGGCCTTGCTCTGACCAGCTTTACCAGTCTGTGCAACAGTGAAAATAAAGCTTTTTGTTACCCTGTTCAGCAACGGTTGTATTATTCCAAAATCATACACACACAAAACAATCACTTGCGACATTGTATTTCCAAACTTTATCCAGCTCCGTAATTATAATCAATATCAAATTGGTCGTTTTAATTTTCAGTAGCACTTGAGCTTTACTGAAGTGAAAATATGGAATAATGAATTTTCTATCCCAATTTTAAGCGGCTTTAGCACTGCACTACGACTTTATTTTTTTTTTTTTATCAAAGATTGAATCATTTGTTTAGCCGATTGCATTGACTGCCATTCTTTCTATCTTCAGTGTTCATCCCCATTTGTATTTAAATTTTGTTCATGGTCACTTTTTTCCTTTATTAGAGAATTGGATGATTTCCTGATTGGCTGATTGGTTTTATGAATGAGAGTGAATTGATTAAAATACACTCTGCCATTGCAACATTACCAGATGATAGATATGGACTCATATTAGTTGAAATTCAGATTCAATTCAGATTCGATTTCTTTTACATTTTGTGATGAAAACGCGCGACAGAATTCCATAATTGGAAACCATTAGCGGGATGTAGCTTTTTTCATCATGCTCATGCTCTTTTCATCAATGAATAACTTCATTATTTCATTCTTTCACTTCGCTTAGTCATTGTTAAAGTCCAATACGTAAATGCGAATACTACGATCGTGGCTGTTTTTGACAGAGGGACGCTCATTTAGGCATAATAAGTATTACTTCTAATGTTTTTGTATTGAATTATGATACAAAGCCGTGCCTTCCTTCATAAGCGTCTTTAAGCTATATTCTTCTGCGGTTATCATAATGAGCCATGAGGATGCAAGAGAAAATTTATACAGATAGAAACGTATGTGAATTTACAAGAATGTTTTTGGTCTTTAAAGCATAGGTAAGCCATGATTGAAAGGAGAGAAAGGTAAGCATCCCTTCCTATTAGTTGCCCAATAATCTATACATAATATATAAGTCTTCTAAATTTATTTCCGGCATTACAAAGATATGAAATGGGTTTTATGCCTGCCAGCAAAAGGGAGGAGGGAAAAGTATTATCATTGTAGTGAAAGGTGAAACTATATTGTACAATTCAATGTTGATGTAATCGTGTATTACTCTTGTAAAGAGATCTATGTGCATCAACATTCAAGGGTGAGAACCTCCTACAAGTGATAAGAGACCGCTAGGTTTTGCACTGGTCAAGGTGAGACTCTGGACTTCACTAGTTGTGGATGAGACTGTTTTGCTTTAGTCAAGTACTGGATGATCACCTCAAATTGCAGTAATCTAACGTGAGACTATGCATGGTATTATGCCGAGGTGAGATTTCTGGTAACCGCCCTGGCCACAGCTGACTCAGTAAAAAGTTATTGACGAGATTTGCCAGGTATGAAATTGCTTGTTGCAATAGCAATGGGACTTGCAGTCAGCTTGAGCAGCTTGCACTTGCAATAAAGACTCCTCCCACCCTCTTACCAGAGGTGAAGGATGTAAAGAGAAATGTGAAAATCAAATCATGGTGGGACAGAATTTATTCTATTAGTACAACAGCTTTAAACAAAGCAAAATTATTAGACAAAGTAACGGATCATGAAGCATAGGTGCACCAATCAAAATAAATTCCTGGAAGAAAGAGCTGGTTCATGCAGTGACAACTCTACCATTGTCCGTCAGGCTTGAACCATGCAGAAATCTTTACTGACCTGCTCGAGTTTGTGCGCATCTGTGTCAAATGAGCAGCGCGTGAGAGTGGTTTCGCTTGACTAGTAAAGTTTTGTAAAATAGCATTAGAAAAGGAAAGACCAGTAATCTTGCAGTTCTCTCAGCAGGAGGACAAAGCTCATGACTGTGAATGGGATAAATGGAGCATTTGAGCTAGGTATGTTGTCACATGTGTTGTACTGAAATGAAAAAGCTATACATTGTACTGTTAATTTTACAGACTTTTTATTTTCCCAAGAATAAGGAATAAATACAGTTTTCCTCCTTGATACAAGATTTCTTCCACAAAACCTGATTTATTCGTTTATATGTCATTTTTGACAAGCCCACATTATTCCTCAGCCCACTTCAGGACCCCTAACTAAATTCTGACTTCATTCTTCAGTCAACCCAGAGTGTGACTACTTATTTCTTCAGTGACAGGCGAGGTAGCCTGTTACACTATAGTCTGTTTTTTTAAACCTGGCAAACTTGCACTTAGCTGCTTGCCGCTGATTGGATAGACGTCCTGTTGTCCGAACCTCACAATTTTGTTTTCACACTGTTCCAGAATTGTGATTATATGGTCATAGAGCGAGTTAAGAGCTAAGTTATGTAATGTTATGTAAATACCAATTGTAATAAACGTAAGTATTAAGAACTTGCATATCATTATCAAATTATTATATATATTATATATATATTATGAAACAACACTTATATATAATGAAACAACATTTACCAACTGGAGAAATATGCTTCAAACGCATGAACTTTAATGTTTAATTTCTGGCTAGATTTTTAGCACAATCATGCCATTAGTGGTTTGGAAATAACCAAAATGTGTTTTTTGTACATTGCTGAAGGTTTTCTAACGCCTTAGAACAAAAAACTATCGTAGAAATTTAAGCTTGGATGAAAAGTTGAGGAGGTGGGGTTGTGGGAGGAACAGCCGGTGAGTTGTCGTTTGCACACACCACTTACGACCAGAATTATTCAGCTTAGAATCGGCTATCGAGCAGGTGCCTCACTATATCTATTTCACCTATTTCAGCCATGGCCACAAGAGACCATACAAATCAAAGCACACATGAACGAACTTCAAACACCAGGCAAAGACATACCTGAAAATCTCTAGTTGAAGAACAGTCAATTTACTGAAATTTTATATAGCAGAGAGTAGCACACTAGCTAGAAAAAAAAAGTATTCATAAATTCAGTGCATGTTCAATTTGTCTTTATACATATCCTAAAATATTAATGACATTCCGTCTGCAGTATTTTTGAAATGAAAAAAAAATTAGCATTATGATCTATAAACATCTTAATGATTATTTTAGGAACTCAAGAGCACCACAACTCAGATTTGAACCTCCCGGTGAGAGTACGTCAACCTTGTGTGAACCCTGTGGCTGTTCCTCCCACAACTCCACCTCCTCAACTTTTCCGCCAAGCTTAAACTTCTACGAAAGTTTTTTGTTCTTAGGCGTTAGAGAACCTTCAGCAATGTACAATAAATAAGTTTTGGTTATTTCCAAACCGCTAATGGCATGATTGCACTAAAACTCTGGGGAGAAATTAAACATTAAAGTTCATGCGTTTGAAACATATTTCTAATTTACGGCTTCGCGGTAAGTGTTGTTTCATAACTGTTAAATATGTATAATAATTCGGTATGCAAGTTCTTAATACTTACGTTTATTACAACTGGCATTTACATAACATCACATAACTTAGCTCTTAACTCGCTCTATGACCGTATAATCACAATTCTGAAACAGAGTGAAAGCTAAACTATGAGCTTTGGACAACAGGACGTCCATCCAATCAGCGGCAAGCAGCTAAGCGCAAGTTTGCCAGTTTTAAAAAAAATAGACTATAAGTAAGGAGTAGACTGTCCCATACCATTCAATCACAATCATTAAGGCAACACTGTGTATTACACGAGTCAAATGAAAGACTTTATCTTACTGTGGAAAGAATGCTCGATAAAATTTATCAATTCTAAGATTGTATCACTCTAATCAAGAAGATACTTTGAACCAAACTCTGATTGATACTGTGTTTCGTAATTAGTTAATTGCTTTTGGGTCTTGATTAAATTTATTACCGAAGAAATACATTCGACTACCTCCCGTCCCACTATCTCCTGTTGTGCTTTATCATCATTATAATAATATCAAACGGAAATTCTAAAAATCTGAGTACAAACTTTGATGGCTGCTGTAGTAGTTGATTTTTTTTTCATAATCCAATCATGGTTTTTTCTGGTTTACATTTACGTACGTTAGAGTTCTTAGTTAATTCAACTGGAAATGGAGACCCGTTGTTTGCGGATATCAACTGTAAACTTATGACACCATCAGCTATCACACTATTCGTAAAATGGTCTGTTATGCTTCTGGGAGCCTCCAACATACCTCGCTGCTATCGACGTTTTTACTCCTATGTCTGTGTGTATGTTGCTCTAGGAGTCTAGAGACAAGTTATATAAAACGAGAGACACATATTTTACGTCTCCCTTGTTTTGCTGCTCCTTTTATGATTCCATTTCCTTTGTAGTTCCTCCTTCTCTTCAATCTCGAATGAGTCATTTTGCTGCTTTGCTTTATCACGGATGTACATTTTATTTTAGAAAATCCTTAGTTGTCCGTGGGTGGTATGGGGGGTGGTTGCGGGGAATCCATCTAAACCTATTCTGATTTTGAAATATATATTTGTCATCTACTTTGTTTCGTATTCCTAAAGCATAAAACAGGATTTTATCAGGAACATTACCTGTTTGGTATGGATGTAACTCGCTTCGAGGCTAGCTCCATACATAACAAATCATAGGACTTTGACAGAAGAAGGTTTTGCGTTTCTAACTGACAGTTAGGCTGCCATTTGACATCCAGGAATATTCTTCTGAACACTGCCCCTTCTGCCTATTACAAAACTGGTCGATGAACACATTTGCATATGTTCAAACCTTCGCTTACGTGTGACTGAAGCAGAATATTTTCTGATTTTTTCTCTATGTATTAAAGTTACATTTCCCCTTAAAGTAAATATTATGATAAACATCACCCAAATAAAAACGTGTATGTTCACAAGAGTGATTCCTTAAAGAGCTAAAAGTACCTCATCAGTGACATAATGCGTAATAACTTGCGTTCATTTTCAGTTTCTAGTTCATTTAGCATGAAAATGACTTACTGTTCGGAAACATAAAACTTCCGATGACAGTAATTGCAAAAGTTATTGAAGCTAATAATAGGAAAAATAATAATTCCCCGTCTTTTCTGATGTGACGTTGTAGGATCAATGAGCCATTTGCAAAACTTAAAATGGTTGAAATACCGCCGCTACTCTGCTTGTGGTGTCCTCTGAATATAAGTTATTGCTTGTGGAAGTTTGTGTCTAGCACCCACACACACACACACACGCAAACATTTACATATATATATATATATATATATATATATATATATATATGTATATAAATAATATATATAATATATACACACATATATATACATATATATATATATATATATATATATATATATATATATATATATATATATATATATATATATATATATATATATATATATATATATATATATATATATATATATATATATATATTTATATATATATATATATATATATATAAATATATATATATATATATATATATATATATATATATATATATATATATATATATATATATATATATATATATATATATATATATATATATATATATATATATATATATATATATATATATATATATATATATATATATATATATATGTATGTATGTATAAATGTATGTGTGTGTGTCAGTGCGTCCACGCAAACAGAAAAGCGTGCCCCAGAATGTTATAGCCTCGTGGTTTCTCACCATTGTCCTTTTCTTAGACTTCTGAGGACACTGTTACCCATTTGAAACGGGGTGGACAGAAGGGCAGTAGACTGGAAGTGAATCAAAGACCTAACTATCACGAACCAGGAAATTTATCCATAGCTGTGTGGTGTTTTTATAATAACATTATTTTATACACACACATTATATATATATATATATATATATATATATATATATATATATATATATATGTGTGTGTGTGTGTGTGTGTGTGTGTGTGTGTGTGTATGTGTATATAAACACCGCACAGCTACGGATAAATTTCCTGGTTCGTGATAGTTAGGTCTTTGATTCACTTCCAGTCTACTGCGCTTCTGTCCACCCTGTTTCAAATGGGTACAGTGTCCTCAGAAGTCTAAGAGAAGGACAATGGTGAGAAACCAAGAGGCTATAACATTCTGGGGCACGCTTTTCTGTCTGCGTGGGACGCACCTGACAAGGGATTGTACAAAACAGTTTTTCGAGCTGCATATGCAGTATAGTAAGCAAACATGTATTGTTTTAAAAATTAGCTTTTACTTTTTACAGGAATTCCGTCTGAAACATTATATAATTTTTACCAGGTGACTTCCTCTTACATCTCCAGAGTAGGAACACATCTGGTTACATCAAGTTATTGGCAAAATATTGATGGATATGCTTCGACGGCCAAAGGTTTTGATTAAAAATTGTTGCACTAGACTGTCTGGTATCTTTTTTGAGGTTGTTGCACTAGACTGTCTAGTATCTTTTTTGAAGGTTTATACATTGCAGAACGAAAAAGGAAAATGTCTTTGTTTCATCCATTGCAAATTAAAGGTTATAGAAATTCCATCGGTTTTTCATATGACTGTGAAGTGGTCTTTGAGAGTCTTCACCGTAAACTTATGCAAAGCTTTCAGTTTAAAGCAACCTCAGCATTCAATTTTAATTTAATTTTTCATTTCTGAATGCAATAGCATTGAACATACACAGGATTCGTATGTCTCTCCGCTGTGAAGCTAATCAAGTTGCAGCCATAATGGAGTACCCGCACAAGGTCTTTTGCAATATTCTTTTGATCTGCACCTAAAACAGACTCAGGTTAAGCACTCTCTCAAGATTAGTGGAGAAGTCATTACCCACTTACAGGTAGGTTTTCGGCGAAATTAAGGTAAAACCTTTCTCTACCTCGGTAACGATAGTTCCTTGGAAAACTGACGCAGCGGTAAAGGACATAGTGAAAAATAGAGTAAATGCTATGAGGAAAATTTCTATTATCTAATGACTTTTGAAATGCTTGCCACATTCATGTTTTCCCGGTAAGCTTATACAGTAGGTACAGTAGTTCTCTGTGCTTCTGATGTATCATCGACCTCAGTGGCGATTCTAGGACTCTGAAAGTGGGGGGGCCACTTCAGGGCCAATATAAATTTTGGGGGGGCATTTATCATTACTTTCATAACTTGCATTTGTAAAACATATACATGTATGCCTACACAAACATTATGATAATGGAGGTTATTCGTATTATTTAAAAAAATATATATGTATTTCTTGCAATATATTTTTAACAAAATCGCAAAAATATGGCAATGTTTCTCAATGTACAGTTGGACACCTGAATATAGCATGTATTCCTTGAATTTTCGATATGAGGGAAACTATATAGGTGGGATAGATGTCTGTTTTGATACCGGTATGCAGTAGTTAAATAATATGGCCAATTGACAATTGTCTTGTAAAATTTAATAATGTTTGTAAGTCCGGGATAAGAGTTTCGACTGCCCTTCATACACAATAATGAAATAGCAGAGAAAATCTCCATTGGCAAACTGTAGGCGTGTCACTTAACAAACAGTGATTTGCTTGACATTTCAGTACTTTTTATTACTATAAATCATCTGTGAATCCTTATAATTAACCATTTTTCATTATAAACTACAAATAAAGGAAATTATTTTGGTGTTTGATTTTACTAAGTTCTTCGGATTGACAACCTGACCCTTGGTCAGACTTTTGACGTGACTGCACCTATAATTGCATAGCACTGCGTACAGCATAATAGGTCCACAAAATGTTATGAGTGACTATATCGCTATTGGCCTATATGACTATATCAACAATAAAACTATGACCTCGTGCAACGTATGTAATCTAGATAAAAAATACTGAGACACAAGGCATGAGCAATCATGCAATGGCATGCTGTGGGAATGACATGATTTTCATATAGGCTAGTATAGTCGAGTAGAGTTCACCTCAGGAAAGTGAAAATCACCCTGCTGGTAACACCCGTTGCTAGGCAACCACTTTTACTTTCTACATAATTATGTTGAAAGGACAAACCTAAGTAGCCTACTTCAAAAATTCATAAAAACTATCTTCAAAACAAAAATGAATCATGAGTTATGAATGTAATGTAAATATTATGTTGATATTAAAACCCCATGCAAGCATGCATGAAGTAATGCAGTGTTGCCAACAGGGCGAGTTTCCCTTTCTGAGGTGAAGTAGAAATATAGTACGTATATTTAGTGCAGCTTAATTCTACGATTATCATGCCGGCTATCAAATTCATCAACAAAACAGTCTAAATCAATTCCCTCGGCACGTGCACTTTCAATGGACAGTAATGCGATATTACTCAATCTAGCACTGGTCATGGAATTTCTGAGAAATGTTTTCACTAATTTCATTTTTGAAAAACTTCTCTCACAAGAAGCACTGGTAACAGGAAGAGTGACAGATATTAACAATAGTTTGTACAAACAGTCAAATGCAGCCTTATAAGGACTAAGGAATGACAGAATTGTGTAATGGATGTAGGCTGTATTGGCTCTTTCGTGAGTAATTTCTTCACCAGAGGGATCTCATATTGTAAATCATTTGACTGACCGAGTATGCCATTGCATATGCCTTCAAGTCTTCTTCTAACAAGAATGTCTGTCCTCCAGGACAGAGAGCTGAAATACTACAGAAAATTGCATTTGACTCTTTGGAGAAACGACGGTCTAATTCACTAATTAAGCAGTCTAGGACTTCATAGAAAATCCTGATGTGTTGCACATGACATGGAACAGAAGATCCTTGACCACTTGTTTCAAACACGATAAATCCATCAAGCTTACGAGGTTTCTTTACCCGTTTCTTGTTGTTGTTGGTGTAATGCAGCATTTCCTGCAGAGTTCATTAACCTTCTCAGAGTAATGGTCATTCAAGTCAGAGTTGCGTACATTAACTAAATGTTCATGGAGTGACGAAATTAGATTTGCAGCTTTTCCTAGGTCTGCTTGTTTATCCTGTAGCTGTGTAGACACTTTATTAACTTTTCCAAGAATATCTGTGAAAAATTGCAATAAGTAAACAAACTCTGCATCAATCTGGGCAAGCAAACCGCGAGCGGATACAGCTCGGGCACCAATGTCATCTTCAGAAATTTCCTTCAAAAGTCTCATTATGCATTCCAGACGGAGTAGAGCATTTTCACACGAAGTGGCCCGACACCACCACCTTGTGTCACTGAGACGCTGCAGTTCTCGTACTTGTTCTTCAGGCAACATTTCACGCTGTATCAAAATGAATTTCTCATGAACTACTGAGTTACTAGCAAAGATATAGAGTTCTTCAAGCAAACTAAAGAATTCAGCAGCTTGGGGTACATACTTTGCAACATTTATCAACACTAAATTGAGCCTGTGTCCATAGCAGTGTATATAATATGCAAAAGGAGCTTTATCACGAATTCGTTTCTGAACACCACTAATCCTCCACTCATCACTGATGCCCCATCAAATCCTAATCCTACAAGAGAAGATTTGTAATCCAACCCCAGTTTATCCAAACTCTTCAAAATAATATCTGTGATAGAGGGCAGCATCCAACAAGTCCATCTGAGTGAAAGAAATGAAGCACTCCTGAATACAATTTGCTATTTCATCATAAAATCTAATAACTAATGCCAACTGCTCTGCCTTACTAACATCCTTGGCTTCATCAGCTTGAACAGAAAAGTAATGACATGACCTAACTTTTTCTGCAATTTCTTCCTTCACCATACATGCAAGTGTGTCAATCATCTCATTCTGTATTGCAGAACAAGTGTATTTTCATATTTTGGACCACTTTCTACTCTATCAGCTATAATAGGATCACGTTTAGCAGTGAATCTGAGAATCTTACGAACATTTCCTGGATTCAGTTCATCATCACCTTCTCTATGTCCTCTCTGCGAAATGTCTTGTGTTACAGTCAACAGGATTATTTCACCTAATGTCTTTATGTAATGACGATTTTCACGAACTTTTCTTCTGGTATGCCTCACTTATACACTGAGCAATTGATGTTTTATCAGCTTTATTTCGTTGATAGTCCGCCCATGCAATACAAGAAGTTTTGTGGCACTGTGAGGAAATGTGCTTTCGATGGCACCATCTTTTCCATGTGCTTTCTTCCATCGTCTAAAGCCACTCTTTATGAATGCTTCATCTGCATTGCCATATGTTGGTGGAGCAAAGTGCCTGCATGCAAAACAGAACATTGCATCTCGTTCTTTAGAATATTCAGCCCATTCATATTTGTCGAACCAGAAGCCCCACAAAAGACCGAGCATGAGACTTTCCTTCACTATGCCTTGGATACTCTTTTAAGCGTACCTGAATAGGATTCTCAGAAGCAGATTGAGAAATGTCAGCTGGTGCAGAATCTTCCTTTTTCTGTTTCTTTGTTGGATGATCATGTGAACTTGATCTTGCAGGATTGCCAATACTTTCACGATCACAGTCTCCCTCTGACTTCTTAGCAGGTTTATCAGATTCAAGGTTTACTGTCAATGGTGCATCACATTCACTGCGTTTTTAATTACAAATTTATCCATGATTGTCTATAGTACAATAAAATTATCTGTGATAGTAAGTTCTGAAAAAAAAATTAAATTAAATAATCACACGTAATTCAAATTAACACAACACACCTGTCACCACAGAAAAATGTGATAAAATTTGCGGTTTTGCCGACTACCGACTGGAAGATGATGACAGCACGCACACACACACACACTGTCACACACACACATACACACACACACACACACCCACACACACACACCACACCCACGCACACACACACATATATATATATATATATATATATATATATATATATATATATATATATATATATATATATATATGTGTGTGTGTGTGTGTGTGTGTGTGTGTGTGTGTGTGTGTATAACATGTATACAGTATAATAAATATATACATATAGGCCTACACTATCACTGCCAACATTCACGAATCACAAAAATTATGATACAATTAGACGATTTTTATTATTATAGGAAGTGTTTTCTATGTAAAAATAAAATGGGGTTAATTGTCACCGACTCACCAGCTACTTGTATTTTGGCCTATTTAGTTATTTTCTTTCAAATATGGCTAACGACAATATTTATATTTGGCTTTTGTCAGATCTGTTTGTGAAAAGGTTAACACTGGGTTGAAGGGTTAAAACTTGAGTTGGGATATAGACCTACATCATATAACAAAAAAATTAGTGTACATTGTTTGCTACTTTACACCCGCCTGTCAGATTCTTCTCATTCTTTTCTAAGATTTCGTATAATTATTTTTACTCTATTTTCGTATCCGCTTCTTATGTGAAACACCCACATACTGTACATAAAGATCGAATATCTCATAGCCACTAGTCTACTCCCACTTTGTATGAGACGACGAAATAATGAATACCACTTATGCTCAAATGCACTTATGCACAAATAATTATGCTTTAGACACTCAATAAGACACTAATCGGGTAAAACTGACTTGACCGGCTCACAGTCTCACAGAAACAGACTACATGTACTGATCACATCATCACATCATACATGGACATGAAACATACGCGTCTGATTCGCGTCACACACACAGCGAAGGAGGAGGACGGAGGTGTAAAAAAAATTCAATAATTTTAATCTAGCAACGTTACCATTTTTTTTTGTGATTACGTCTAGTTATTGTGATAGGATGGGATATTTGAGTGTATATATAGTATACTGTATAATTTAGAAGGTATATATTTATATTATATATTATATTATATTATTATATATGCCTAAACTAAGCTTATTTAGAATTAGGATATGGAAACAAAAACTGGGGGCCAAGCTGGGGCCAGCCAAAAAACTGGGGGGCCATGGCCCCTGGCCCCCTAAGAATCGCCACTGATCGACCTTCTTCTACACCGCTGAGTACCATGACGAAAGATAGAGAGTAACTTTGTCAAGGATAATAATGATGATGTTTGAATTGTTACAGCATGGCCGAGTAGGAACCGGTAAAAGTAACCGTCTTCATATTCTTACTTTCAGAATTTCTCTGTAGGTTAATGACAAAGAGAGAGAGGCAATAAAAGCAAGCACCAGCTATATTTTATTCCCTGATTCTTATCTTTATTCGACCCTAATCATATCCTTTCCTTTGGTCCCTGTACTAAAATAATTACCCAAGGCCTGGCACGAGTGAGAATACTCACGCACGTTAGAAAAGCTTTAATCATTTCCATAGTTTTAGTACGTATTTAGTAGTCATTAACCTTTTCATTTTAATGAGATATGACGTTTATTTATCTCAATTATCTCTGAAGGACAATGGCGTATATAATGGATTAATGTAAGGCAAGACGTCTCTGTTTCCAGTGGCATACCCTTTATAACCGAAATTCCTACGCATTTACAAAAGCATTTGGGTGCTTAGATAATGTGCACACAAAAAATTTTGCTATCTGTAAACAAAGCATCCTATCTCAGTACTTCACTTTACATTCCCTGCAATCGACCTTTCTCAGCCTACTGGCTACATATTCATCCACCCACGAAGGGCTTTGAAGGACTTCAGTCTGGATTGTGTCCTTGTATTGAGAGGTTGGGGTTGAGGGCCGAGGTAGGAGGCGGGAAGTTGGGGGGGGGAGCAATGGTGATTGCAGTCAGTTAGAGGAGGAATAGAGATTATATCGAAATGGTGAGGGATGAGGAAGGAGGGGATGGTAGGGCTGGTGTTTGGGGGGCGGGGGAAGGGAGAGGTGCAACCTATAATGGGTTATTTACTCTGGCAAACGACGGCCATTAAACACTCATGGGCCTTTGATATCAGTGCATTTGTAGTCCACTGCGACGCTCGTTGAGTGAGAGGAGGAGAGCCGGCGGGGGAAAAATTTGTAATAACAACAGGACCCAGACAAGAGAGAGAGAAAAGTAACGACCAATGAACCAAAAGACGAGACTCGCAACCGTAACTGAGCGATAACTGTTTTAGATCAAATGTTTTGGTTAAAGATTTTAGCTCAAATTTGAACCTAAAAACATCCTGTTTCCTACACTTGATCTTTTACAAGATACATGATTGCTCGCAGTTATAGTTAATTTATCATTATCCATGACTACGACTTTGAATGATGACAATATCCGTCATTCAGGCTACGGCAAAACGAAAATGCTGTGTATACGGCTTCTTGAACCTTGCACACGGACACACACACACACACACACACACACACACACACACATATATATATATATATATATATATATATATATATATATATATATATATATATATATATATATATATATATATATATATATATATATATATATATATATATATATATATATATATATATTGTGTGTGTGTGTGTTCTCGTTCTTCGTTCTTTTTGAACACGCTTGTATGTACAATTTATGTCCAAGTCAATTTTTATCTGATACATATGTAATTGTAATAGCCACGATGCCCTCTTTAACTTCTCGAATTCTTCGAACTTTTTTATGAATACGCTCGTCACTTTAATGCCGTATGTCCAAGTCATAAGAAAATAAGTACTTATGATGTCCGGTAGCGGAAAGCGAGCCCGCGTCCCATAATCACAAAGAGGTCACGTTGCCGACATTCTGCTTGTTCAAACGAGCAATTATTCCTCTTACCCAGTCTTATGGACTCATTTAATTCTTTAAGTAAATCTTATATGCCCAAGTCATAAGGTAGAGATAATAATAATAATAATAATAATAATAATAATAATAATAATAATAATAATAATAATGAGGAGCAGCGAACAAATACTGAATGGCATAAGGACCTAAACGTTGTTTACCGGTAAAATGCCGTAGGTCCTTATGCCATTCAGTATTTGTTAGCTTAAAGTTAAGTATATCTTATTTTAACCAGACCACTGAGTTGATTAACAGTTCTCCTAGAGAGGGCTGGCCCGAAGGATTAGACTTATTTTACGTGGCTAAGAACGAGTTGGTTACCTAGCAACGGGACCTACAGCTTATTGTGGAATCCGAACCACAATATAACGAGAAATGAATTCCTATCACCAGAAATAAATTCCTCTAATTCTTCACTGGCCGGCCGGAGTCTCAGACTCGGGCCTAGCAGAGTGCTACCGACAACTCTACTGACTCGTCCAACGAGGAACTTTTGCTCCTCATTATTATTATTATTATTATTATTATTATTATTATTATTATTATTATTATTATTATTATTATTATCTCTAACTTATGACTTGAGTATGTAAGGTTTTACTTAAAGAAAACAGTATTTAAAACAAAAAAAAAACCAAATACATTAGAGCAAAGCGCCATGAGAGAAGGCAAATGTTGTAATAATAATGAGTAAAATTTTCAGTGCCGGGCTTCTCGACTTTTAGACTTTCTCACAGGATAAAGTATACTGTGTCACAAGGAGATCAAAGTTAAGAACATCAGAAGAAGTGCGAAGTTAAGGCGAGCGAGGTATTAACTTTGACTAGTACGTCGCGAGTGGCAACCTCCCTGACCTTACCTGTCTTCATAAGACCGCTTTTTAAAAATCTTGAATATCTTTTTGTGCGTGGATTTTAGATCTGCTGGAAGAAAAATTTCAAATACGGTTATCGCTCTTGAGCAAAAGGGATTTTGTACGAAAGGCTGACTCTCAGGGTTTTGTTACATGTCGTTATTAGTACTTATTGGTGTTTTGATGCCAGATGATCTGAAATAAATCAGAGAAAACGACTCATTAAGTACTAAGATCAAATATATTGCCTCCAAATTTATCAACTTTTCTATAACTGCAGTCTAATGTTCATACTGGGTTTGCATGTCAACTGCTCGTAAGATTAAAAAAAATGCAGACTAAGGTAAATAATTATGTTCCGTTCAGGTTATATCTAACCAAGTCCATTTACAGCTTATACGCTTGTATGAAGCCATTCGTAATTTTTAAGAATTTGTTAGAAAGACTGATGCACATTAAAATCCACAAAATAAACGAGGAAAAGTTTACAAATCTTTCAAAGCGACATTTCCACCCCTCTTCCAAAGTATTCAGTTGAATGATCAGACAGGATGGGGAAGTGTCTCTCGGAAACAAAAAATGTATTGAAATGGCTTTGCAGGATGGATGGCTCTTCGAATTCTGAGCTTCTCTGCAGTCCTCCATCGTTGTTTGTCATCCCTCACTAACATGATGTGTCCAAGAAAAATATTGTTCATTAACATAATGCGGTCAAGAGAAATATTACTCATTAACATAATGTGGTCAAGAGAAATTTTACTCATTAACATAATGCGGCCAAGAGAAATATTGCTTATTTACATAATGTGGTCAAGAGAATTATTACTCATTAACATAATGTGGTCAAGAAAAATATTACTTATTAACATAATGTGGTCAAGAGAAATATTTCTCATTTACATAACGTGGTCAAGAGAAATAGTACTCATTAACATAATATGGTCAAAAGAACTATAACCCTTTAAAATAATGTGGTCTAGAGAAATACTGAAACTGTTCTTGAAATGGCATATTGTCATCAGGATATAGTTTAGTGAAGCATGAAGTTTTAGATAGAGCCAATTATTTACAATTACCGTTCGAATTCATATAATCTAATAGTTTTTGAAAACGTTTTTCTTTGTTAAAAGTAATTTTCAAAAAATAATTTACTATGAAGTTTGGTGTTCAGGTGCAATCTTATACACACGACTACATTCATATATATATATATATATATATATATATATATATATATATATATATATATATATATATGTATGTGTGTGTGTGTGTGTGTGTGTGTGTGTGTGTGTGTGTGTGTGTGTGTGTGTGTGTGTGTACGCGTGTGTGTAAGTATGTACATTAGCTATCGATTTGTTTCGAGGAAATCGAAATTTCAGTCTGAGGGTCAACACTAGAGCAGTGATGAACATCTTCATTGCTAAATATCCTGAAAATCTCTTTCCCCCAGTCAGAGCATAAAAAAAGATAGAAGTTAAAAGAAGTATATGACTATAAAGTAAAATTATAAATTAATGTTGATACATAAGTAAGCAAAAATATTATAGTAATTAAAAAATATATGTAGGCGTACCACCGCTATAGATTTCTTTATTGCTACTAACGCTTCGTGACACAAAAGTGCGAGTGAAATTCCATCACTCTGGTCTATTTTGCGCTCTTTCACCCACTGATCTCGACTCATCTCCAGCCTTTAGATCTCATCCAATTAGGCCTGACCCTTCAAACTCTTCTCGTGCCCACGAGAGCTCAGCTGACACTATCGCGTACTATTTTCTAAGCCTTCATTATCTCATCGAAATATGGAGCCTCCGTAATTTCCCTTATGACATCATTGCTCACTCTATCCTGTCATCTGCTTCTTAATATTCTTCTTAAAGCCTTATTCTCAAATCGAAAAAATCTTCTAGTTGTAGGTTTGCCATACCAAGACTCACGTCCGAATAGCAACATATTTCGTATTATGATTCTGTATAATTTCATTATATTTTATCTATAAATCTTCCCATTGTTTTATTTGCCTCTTTAATCCCCCTCTGAGCTCCACATTAAGAAAACCTGTTCTGGATATCATTGCTCTTAAATATTTGAAAGATTCAACTTCTTTAATCCTTTCTCCATTTAATTTTAGTTCATCCTTTTGTGCATGTTCAGTCCTCATTATTTGTTTGCCAGATATATGATGCATTCACTTCAGCAACATTTGTGAATCTTGTGGTGTTTTGCTGACTAAAACAGCTTAATCTGCATATTCTAAGTCTGTTTAGTTTCTGTTTATTATTCCAGTTTAAACCGTTTCTTCTATCTCCGACCACTTTACTTTTCATAAAATCTATGAGAAGGGTAAACTGCAAAGGTGAAATGATATTGCCTTGTAGCACTGCACTGTTTACTGAAAATTCACCTTACAAGACCCATCAGCGTTACCTCTGCACCTACTTCATTCATGGATAATTTCAGTTAATTTTGATTATTTAACGGGAGTGCCATACTGACGAAAGACTCTATAATATTGGTCTGTGAACACTGACAAATGCCTTTTTACAGTAAACTAAAGTCATCAGAGAGCAATTTTTATATTCCATACACTGCTGCACAAAAATTCATGGCTCAAACATTTGATCTGTGCAACTCCTGACTTTTCTAGAACCAGATTGTTCATCTCTAAACATTTCATCAATTTTTTCCTCCAGTTTTTAAGAATAAGCATACTGAATATTTTCATTGCCACCGATGCAAATGCAATTTCTTTAGTTACCACGTTCATTTTATCACCTACAGTACTATCAGGCTTTGTGTTTCCAATCCATATTCTGCAAAGCAGTGCAATTGGTACACAAGGTATCTTTTCATTGTTAGCTAAATTAGCATTTGCAGTGATTTCACAATAGTCTGATGTTTACCATCTCTTAAGCTTCTTTATAACTGATTCTACTTAAGATTCTTTTTCAGCTACAGGTAGATCAATCAAATTATCTCCTTCCTCTCACATACATACTCATACACACACATACACACACACACACACACACACACACACACACACACACACACACATATATATATATATATATATATATATATATATATATATATATATATATATATATATATATATATATATATATATAAATATATATATATATATATATATATATATATATATATATATATATTATAAGAAAATTAACGTAATTTATTCAGTTTTGCAGGCCCTTTTTAACGTATGCTTTTGCACCAGTTTCTTTTGCCTTTCTCTCTGAAAGCTGGATTTTGGGTCTTTTACCTTCCTCAAGGGGTTGTTATTGTTTTTTATATTGATACTCCACCCATGAAGTTTGTTTCTTGCTTTTCATGTTTGTGATGGTGGTTCGGCCATTCGTCGTCTGTGCCATCATTTGCCCCTCTCCCGGAGCTGTCGAGGGGGCCTTGTGGCATTATCTCAGGAGTTCTGTTCTCGGCTCCGTCATAGAAGGACCAGTGTGCTATAATTTTTGGCAGTCTACGGCAGTTTACCTTGGGGTAGAGGATACTTCTTGTTGCACACCTGCATCGTGTTGCGTCACTTGTGAGTGACTTTGTGTGCTCGTGCCCTTAGTTTGAAGCTGGAGTGGTTGGGGCCTGTTGCTGGAGGCTTGGACTCTGTACCGTGCTTATCTACCTGTTTTCTTCTTTATTTGGAGGAGAGCTCAGCATTTGCTCTCGTGAACGGCCCCATTGTGCGAGCGTAAGATACGCTCTGTATTCTCCTGCCTCTGCCCTTACACTGCGCCCTTGGAGTCGTGAGGAGGCCCTCCAGTGGCGAAGAAGAGTAAGCCCACTTTATTTTATTATTATATATTTGTTATCGTCATTAGTTTCTCCGTGCGTCGGAGCAGCATCCTATATCTTTTGGAAGGACGTCAGTTGTACGCCTACAGTGTGCCAGCATCGGCTTTCATCTGCAAGGACTACCCTATTTAGCCTTAGTGTTTGTTAGGCGTTGTGAAACCAAAATATTGGATCCTTGTTAATATTTTGCTAATGTATGTATTTCATACAAGGTATTAATTGAATATTGTATATATATATATAGGTTAAGGTTTTCCTTTTCCCTGGATCTCCTACTATCGTATGCTAGGAAAGAGTGTTTTTCTTACTTCCACTGTTTACTTTCTCTTATTTCTTAGCATGCTAGTTAGGTAGGCGATTGAGGAAGTGATTGATTTGTTGTTGTGTGTGCTTGTTGTGTTCTTTCTCCCCATCATTCAGTTTTCAGAGGGGTTCTTTTGCTATGTGTTGTTTTGTAATAAATTATTGTTAATTTATTTGGCTTTGTGTATCCTATTGTGCTCTTTGAGTGTTGGTTTGTCAGGGATCATACCCGTTTTGTGGTACTGATCTGAAATACAGGTAAAGAACCTACCATCTTGAAGTTCCTAACAATATATATATATATATATATATATATATATATATATATATATATATATATATATATATATATATATATATATATATATATATATATATATATATACAACATATACAAGTGTGTCTGTGTGTATGTATTTGACTTGCTGTGCGTCTTTGGGTACATTTCATAGTTAAAAATATAGAGAGATATAGATCATATTCGTTCGAATTTTAATATCTTTTTCAATGTTACACTGTTTTAGGATTTTGCATATTTATTCTTTCTGTTGTGTCCTGGTTTTTCCCGCATTCCCCTGCGGTATTTGGTTTTCACTCCCTCCCTTTTATATTGGATACGACTGCATTTTATTTCTTGAGTCTGTTCGTCTTCTCATGTTACTTTTTTTTCTTTACATCTCAAGTTTATTATTATGTTGACGACAAATTAGTAGTTTATTATTTGCATATCTGATTTTTCTTGAGTCTCCCCATGTCCCCGTGTATTCTTTTGTGAGATTTTCATAGCATTTATTGTATCCCTTTGCAAGCGTTTTTCCGAACCCTACTTTTATTTCTTAGAAGATTTCCATTGTTTAATTTATTTGTTTTTAATATCTTTTTGTCGTTCATCCATGTTTTTCTTTGTATATTTTTCATATTATTTGGCTTCTTGCCGAAAACGATTCATTTCAAATTTCACCTTAATTAATTCATTCAAATGTATTCATTACTCATCTTGATGGTGCTTTCCACTTTCCATCTTTTTCCATCACTTTCTTTTCATAGCACGTCCTTCCATGTCATTGTTACATCTCCAGACCCGACTTGATTTTATCGCATTTCTCCCAGTTCCTTCGTCATTCTTTCGTGCTTTGTCCTAATTCCTCCAAACTCCTTTTGTTATCGTCCTAATTCCCTTTTATTTCCAGGCTCTTTTGAAGTCGTCCCTCCTTTTAGCTCATTGTCTGCTACTCGCCTTTCGCTGAAGTGTCCATTACCTCGCATTAGCTTCTTTTCACTCCTTCTCTCCTCTTTACGGCCTCTACTAATATCATATTATCTTGTCGTCAAGGAAGCTTTACAAAGAATAAGGTTTTTAGTAATTTCCCAGTACGGACTTAACTTGCAAACTTCGCCCTAATCCGCCCGGCTGTTCTGCCTAACTTACAACTAACGGTGAAATATGAGACAGCAGTGATGGGTTCATTTTCTCTCTCTCTCTCTCTCTCTCTCTCTCTCTCTCTCTCTCTCTCTCATTTGATTACGCATGTATCAATATCTGAATCGTGCCTAGGAAGCCTGTAGTAATTTAGAGCGTATCTGTGTTAATATATCACATATTGCTTTTGTACATCCTAAGCCAAATGCAATTGCATTTTGTTCTGGGTCTCTATGTTAGCATAAAGGCCTAGCTGTTGTAGCCTAATACAGAGAAGTAGTCAAGAAGTTTCTAAACACTCTCTGCTTTCATTTCGTTGTAGCTTATGCAAAATTCGCGTTATATATTTCAGTATCTTTTGTTCAATTAGTATAGGTTTCCATGCGGTAATATATTTTAGCAAAATAATCATAAGCTATAATTTTTTTATCAAGAGTTATAATAACAAATATTAAAAAGTCCAAAGACTGCACTTGTAGAGAAAACTGTCTAAACGACTAAAAATATTATCCTTTATGGGATGATTTTGTTTGGTGTTAGTAAGCTACTTTACAAACGTTTTAGAATAACAAGTAAAAAATGCCAGAAGAAATCGAGTTTTCTGTACAGCATACAATGCTGTATGAAACTCTCAGCCACGGCCCACGAAACTCGTAGCTGGGGGCCCATGAAACTTGCCAGTGGTGGCCTTTGTTGTTGGCACCTATAGCGATGTCAGACACACAATCACGGCTAATTTTAACCATACATAAAATCAAAACTACTGAGGCTAGAGGGCTCTAATTTGGTATGTTTGATGATTGGAGAGTGGATGATCAACATAAAAAATTGCAACCCTCTAGCCTCAGTAGTTTTAAGATCTGAGGGCGGACAGAAAAAGTGCGGACAGGCAGACAACCCCGTCTCAATAGTTGTCTTTTACAGAAAACTAAAAAACTGAAAGTCATTGACTTGTTTTGGATGATTTCCTTTTGGAAACCAACCATGTGTAACAATTTCTAAAATAATGTGGTACATAAGTAGCCTATTAGTAAAAATGATAATAATATCATAAAACGGTGTGATCAAGCAGTGAGTAAGAGAACATGCAGGAGCCTCCCCTCTGAGGGGGAAAAATGGCAATAAGTTAAGAGGATAAAGAAAATAACAATGTTAATAATAATACACATGATAAAAACACTCATAAAAGACATCCAAATAGTATGGCTACATAAAAAGAAAAGAAAACCAAATATATACATACACACACACATACATATATATATATATACACACATATATATATATATATATATATATATATATATATATATATATATATATATATATATATATATGTATATATGTATATATATATATATATATATATGTATATATATATATATATATACATATATAATATATATATTATACTATATATATAGTATTACAGGAAATACATTCATATATGTATGTATATATATACATATATATATATATATATATACATATATATTTATATATATATATATATATATATATATATGTGTGTGTATATATGTATGCAGTACTGTATATATATACATATTCGCTGACTATAAAAAGAATCACATTTGGGAGTATAATGAGTTTTCTCAGTTTTATCTGTTTTGTAATTCTGTCAACAGTGTTTTTGTTTGGCGAAGCTCGGTCGTGCGCATCATGCTGGCAACAACTTTTCACAGTGTTTTCATGAACATTTCTATTTACAATTAATTTTTGTGATTAAATGAATTTCGACCTTTTTTCATGGCAAAACTTTATTACCGCGATAAAGATCATGTTCTTTTATCAAAAAATGTCGTTTTGCTTGTTTGTTTTCACATGTGTAGTGGCATACAGAACATTTCTTGATGCTCTGTTATTTCGGGAAGTTGATTTATCTTTTGGTAAATTATTCCAAGTTGTTAATCAGGTATGTCGATTTTGTACGGGAAATTACACTCTGGATATATGAACATTATGAGAGTACATATACGCAAACACGAACGAACATAAATACACACACGCCCACAAACATGCATTCAGACACCTACACAACATGTATATATTGTATGTATATATATATATATATATATATATATATATATATATATATATATATATATATATATATATATATATATATATATATATATATATATGTGTGTATATATATATATATATATATATATATATATATATATATATATATATATATACATATATATATATATATATATATATATATATATATATATATATATATATATATATATATATATATATATATATATATATATATATATATATATATATATATATATATATATATATATATATATATATATATATATATATATATATGTATATATATATATATATATATATATATATATATATATATAAATACATATATATATATATATATATATATATATATATATATATATATATATATATATATATATATATATGCTGTATGTCCAAGGGATGCTTATTTGATTTGGGGCAGCAACAGATAAATGCAGGGAGTTCTTTACATTATCAAGAAATCTACAGTATTCATTACACATCTGACTCAATATTAGGGCAACTTCATAGACAACCAAGCAAAGGAAAATACTTTGGCTTAGGGCCTTTTTCATGTGAGGGAAGATTTCATAAACTCTCCTAACCAATTATATTTACATAATAAACACAGATCAGAAGAATGACGAATTACTGGCAGGATATAGTAAGGGCCTGCTAAATGAATGAATCCTACACAGGATAAATGCTCTACGCCGATGATGTCTCCATAACAGGAACATCGCAGAGGGGGTAGAAGGGGGATTGCACATGGGATAGAGCCGAGTGATTCCACAGTCAAGGCCTGTCTGCAATATATGCAAAACAGTTACTTGCAAGAATGATAAGATTGCTCAAAGGGAACTGAGGGAATGCATACAGTAGATGGTGCCAAATAACTCAGTTCAACACTAAATTCATAATTACGTTAACACTGAATGCTACAACACAAATTATTGAAGGTGATCGCACAAAGGAAAATAAATGAAAATCAGACAGAGAAACAACAGGAATCGTGACTGACTAAGAAACCTTATTCTGGTGCATTACCTTCGTCAAGATGATGGTGTCCTCGTTCAATAGGGCACTGGCAATGGAGGAGGGAATTAAAGGAAATGTCACTACAAAAGTATACTGGTTTGAACCGTGGGGTCGAACACGTGGAAGGTTCGTGGGTCAGGCAAGGGTAAGGACATCTGTCCTCAGTGGCATTCTGTGCTCTTCTTTCTTTCGATTGCTGTTACATCATCTATAAATAATCTCGGAGGTTACACAGTGGGGTCTGGCTAGGTGGCACAAAGGTCAGTTTTTGTCACGTTTTCTAAATAGACCACATGGCATCAGGTAAACCTCTTGGAGGGTTAACATGGTGGCAGCACCAACTTTCTCTTTTTTGGTTCCTCCTTTGCCCACTGCTTGACGCATCGAGGAAGGCATCTTCGAAGGTCATCTAGAAACAAGGCCTTAGGCAGTCATTTGAACAGAGAGAAGGGTTAGGCTTAACCATTTTGAGGAATGAAGGAGAGAGTTTATGAGGGGGCGAGTGTTAACCCACAGTCCTAGTAACTGAAACAATTTAAATTAATTTTATTTCTTTCTCTGCTACATTAAGGATGTTAAAACAGGTGGGTTTGCTTGGAAAGAAGTTTCCTTCGTCAAAATATATATACATAAATTATATGTATATGTATATATACTTATATGTATATATATATATATATATATATATATATATATATATATATATATATATATATATATATATATATATATATTCTTCCTATTTATGAAAACTTGTCTCTCTGTCCATCAGCTATGAAGTAGAATTTAATGGTGCAGCTGGAGGAAACTCCACTAAGGGGGGGTGAACTTATGTAGGAAACCCCCAATATCACCTGAATTTTGGGGGGGAACAATACCAACCTCTTAGCTCCAGCATCGGATGTTTTGGGGCATTAGATAGTTGTTAGGGACACAAGGACGAATCCAGGCAGTAAGTGGGCTATTATCCTAACTCTTAAGGACTTAACTACAGGACCTATTTTCCCTACGACCTTTCGCTACGGTAGGCACTGGCTCAGATATTAGCCTGATTGACTGGGCCCAAGTGCCAGCCAGGGCCACTGTTGACAAAAAGACCAGGTGGATGATGACTTGGATAGAGGAACAAACCAAGACACCGGCACTGTGACAGGTGTGCCACCATCAGCCCTACCTTCCTCTCACCAAGGTGTTCGTGCAACTCCAGGCCAAGTCGTTGATCCTCACAAAAGGACTGCCACCCAAAGCTTCCTCCCTCACCACGAAGGGAAATCACCAAGTACCGCTGCAAGACATGTAATGCAACAGGGCACTCAGCGAATTGGGTGAGGTGCCTTAGCAAGCAAAATACAGTGGACACCACACCCAGAGCCATTTCAAGAGGGTCTGCCCTCCACCCAAGACAGGAATCTCTGTCTCCCATTACCTCAGGTGCGCCAAGGGGTTTTGCACCCCCAAGGTCTCCCATCAGCCACACCTGATTCCAGTTCTCTGCCATTGCCACTTGAGACCCCTGAGCAGTGCCAAGCTCCATCTATCTCGGACATAGCACCTCCACTAGCCTTAATCCCTGTGCCTGGCCCCGAGTTAGTGCCAGTGGCAGATCCAAATCATGTCACAGATCCTCCTACAGGAGATCCTCCAAACCTCACCAACTTGGTCATCGCCAATCGAGGGCCTCCGACCCCTGACGTTTCTTCTTCTCATTCACTTTCATCTGCCAAGGATGAATCTCTGGCAGACCTTAACATTACACCTTCTCTGGTTGACCAGGAACTGTCCAACTGGGACGCAAACACTGGTTCTACCCTCATGATGGTTGTCTCAGCAGCCGGAGTAGGGAGCCTGCCCATAGCTACTAGGACTACCTCTGATCCTGCTCCTGACGGCACTTCTGGCCTTTCCCCAGGGTCGGTGCCCTCATCACCTCTTAGGAATAGCGTAGCCAGACCTTGGAGTAACCTGAAGAAGAAGAAGAAGGAACAGAAGAGATCCAGCTAACCAATAAGAGCCACAAGCTCTCCTTGCCACTCATGTCCCATTGGCACAGTGCTGTTTCCATCTCAGAGTGATCCTGGTACCTAACCTGAGAAGGTAACCTGTGTGGTCTCTGCCCAAGTAGACTAACATCTAACACCCTAGGCATCTTGTAGTACTAACCCTGATAATAACCTTATGATAAAACTATCCAATAATCAAGCTGGTACAACCCCGGGCCACTGACCATGATTAACCTTCAGGTTGCTTATGTCCAAAGTTATTCGTCTCGAATAACTTTGGATGTGTGTTATTCTGTGGAGAATTGCGTAATCCATAATTAATTGCATTTAGTTAAGTCAGTGTCATTTAATCTAGTGCCAGGGACATAGGATAGTAGGCTATGTCAACAAGACACATTTACCATGTACCCGTTGCCTAGGAGAAGAGGTCCCCTGTCGTCAGAGACAGTCAGTAGAAGTCTGTAGATACCTTTGCATAGGTTAGGTTCTCCTGTAGTAAGTAAGTTAGCAAAACTAGTATCCCCTCCTAGCAGTTAGGTAGGTCCTTTTAGCTAGTTGCAGTGCAAAAGCGCATCTCATTTAGGGACGCTCACTGACTAGTCGAGACCAGTAACTTACTTAGCCAAGACCTTCATGTCTGAAAGGGAGTGAATGCCTTTTTAAAGGGGGAGCTCTTCCATATTTATAAAAATTCCCCTCTCCGTCCATCAGCTATGAAGTAGACTTTAATGGCGCAGCTGGAGGAAACTCCACTAAGAGGGGTGAACTTATGTAGGAAACCCCCAATATCACCTGAATTGGGGGGGGGAAACAATACCGACCTCTTACCCCCAGCATCGGATGTTTTGGGGGGTTAGATAGGCGTTAGGGTCACAAGGGTGAATCCGGGAAGTAAGTGGGCTATTTCCTAACTCTTAAGGCTTTAGCTATAAGACCTATTTTCCCTACGACCTTTTGCTGGCTGTATGACTGCTTTCAGATCGCTGATGTCCTGTGCTCCAAGCCAAACCTGCATTAATTTCTAAGTTTTACCAAACCCTTCCACCTCTTCACCCTAGGAGAGCTGTAATTTTACCACCAGCATAATGAATATACTAATATATGATACAGCAATTGCTTGAAAAATGTCATCAGCCCTTCCTGTAGCTTTGCTCTGGTAACATTCAGCTCCGGCGCCTTTATGTCGCATTAATGAAAACCAGTTATGAAGTGCTGTTATAACTGCCCAGTACATTTTATATTTTACTTTAGATCCCTCTGTAAACTTTTACCAACAGGTGGACTGAGCACCTGAGTTCTATTTAAGACGTCTGTTGCAGTAATCCTGAGTCTGAGACCTTGAAATAATTTTCTTGTTGCGCAAAATTTATTTACCACTGGTATTTTTCTTTATACTTAATTCCATGTAACTGTTAAAACTAAACTGACTTCTTTAGCATTTAATTTAATTTTAAAACCCTGTTACTTAAACATACTTTACCTAGAATGGTGTTCCTGGTGGTAATCACCAGGAACGCCAAAATCTTTCATTTTAATTTCATTTTAATTACACTTTGAAAAGCTAATAACAATCAAAAAGCGACATTACTATAAGATACGCTGAACTTTTTGATAAACTTTTTTTTTTTTTCATGTCAGGACTCAAGAGCCGAATTATTTGGACTGCTTGTTTTCTCTTGTAGCAGCAGTACGGCTCTTTGTAGCGTGTTCCTAAAATTTTACCAACTTTAGAAAATAATTCTGGTTTTTCAGTGAAAAGTATTGCTGATTTTGTCAATCGGTTGTCGAGTTTTAATATATGTTTCCACTTTAAAATCATTAGTTTTGACGGAACAACCCTTTTCACAAAAGTTTTTAGCTGATGAATTGTGTAATTATGAACTTTCTCTGACAATTGATACTGTTTTGGAATTAACCAAATTGTGCGTTTTAGACTATCAGTTCACATTCATGGAAAGTTTTACGAACAAAACTTTGGAATGACAATGGGCTATCATTTATCACCCAGATGTAAAATTACATAGAAGCGTTGAGAGATTTAAATTTTGTTGGTATTAAACCAGCGAATGTATGATTTCACAATCATTTTTTACCCAAACCATCGTATGAAAGTGAAGCTCAGTGTGTTTTCTTTCATGTTTGTAAGAGCATTAAGTATTTGTTGCCACCAGTTTTCGAATAATGAATTTTCAGCAATATTGCTTTTAGCGAGAATTTTTTGGATGTTGAATTTCCAGAGATAAATGGTATTGATTTTAATCTGAAATCCCCCCAAATTTTCAGCTAATGTTGTATTGATCAAAGCCAAGAAAATGTTTTACCTTTTATGACAACTGACATGCTTTTAATCATATACACTTACCACTTTTACCCTTGTATGACTGTTCTCTTTGAAGGAGAACTTTAAAGATTTTGTTGTTAGCGTCGATTTTAGGAATTCACCGACAGTAAAATCTTTTTCGATAAAGAACTTCCTATTGCAAAGTGCGTATTCTTCACAGGTAAGGAAAAATGGCAAAATCTTTATCTTCTAAATTAAATAATTACAAACATTCTTCTGAATGGAACACATGTTACGTAACATCCTTTCGTAGTGATACACAGCATGCAAGAGATATATAATGCGGTAGCCAAGTATAAGGGCAAATTTAGATTATATCTTGAATATTAGCAATGGTTAATACAAACGCTAGTTTTTAATGAAAAGGCATATTGACGACCATTTCCCCATTACATATATAACTAAATATTAATCTCTTCGTTTCTTTGGAGAATCCGTATTGCAGAATTTTACCTGTAGAAAGTTTGCTTTTCTGACGTTCGCTGTTTTATTTTTTTGGTTGCTTCTTACTATTTGTTATACTTTTATTTAATTTCATTTTCTAACTCCAGTATATGTCTTTTACAACCTTAATATCGACTACAGACTGTTTACCGTAAATAACTTGCACCAAGAGGGGATATATGTGATAAGTGCATCTGCCCCTTCCTGGATTGGAATCACGATTCGGATCGGGACTCGAACTGATGCTTTTTGGGTCTAATACAGTGGTGACATGGATATATAAATATATTATTATATATATATATATATATATATATATATATATATATATATATATATATATATATATATATATATATATATATATATATATATATATATATATATATATATATATATATATATATATATATATATATATATATATATATATATATATATATATATATATATATATATATATGTATATATATATATATATGTACATATATACATATGTAATTCATTCCTGGTGAAAGTTAAAAATGTAGTATATTATAGATTCAAAAGGTGCAATGGGGCAATTGAGATTTTAAAATTTTATTTAAAAATTTCTTAAGAAGCTTATAAAAGCTAGGAACGTCTAACAGTTTTTTTTTAAATATTCGCTCAAGAAAAATGTAGACCGATCGGAACACACATTATAGCCCTTGTGAATTAGGGTCTTACATAAATTGATTTAAAATTAAAAGGGCCTAAGCCAGTAAAACCTCTCTTCCGCCACACACCGGTGGAGAATTTATAGTCTGATCCAGAAATTCATGTTACCAAAACTATTAAACACATCTCCTTGTTAGGTTATATATTTGGATGCCTTGACTTCATAAAACTAAACAATGTAGTGGCTTGCACTAAGATTTTGAAAAATGACAAAAGTGTTTTCCACATAACTCATTTAAACTTAGGTTTTAAAACCCCAGAATATTCAGAAAAATGAGCTATATTGTTATTGCATATTTTTTCTTATACAAAGACGCGCGGGCAGGTGCGCAAACACACACACGCATATATATATATATATATATATATATATATATATATATATATATATATATATATATATATATATATATATATATATATATATATATATATATATATATATATACAAGCTTGATGATGCTCTACGCTGCGTGGGGTCAGGAGGGTGGATGTGTCATGTCTCTCCTACCCTCCCGATCTCTTCCCTACCCCACCCCACCTGGGGCGGACAAACAGGTTTGCAGGAGGTGGGTGGTTGTGTCATGTCCCCTACCCTCCCGATCCCCTACCTTCCCCACCCCCATCTTAGGTGGACAAACAAGATCCACTCGGATTTTATTATTATAGATATAGGCTATATATATTAAGTCTTGTGATGAACTACGTGCTGGCCTATGAAAGACATATGCATTTATGTTGACATTGGAGGCTTCCACAGTTAGATACAGCGGGTATCTGACGCATTCATTTGTGCCTTCGGATCATGTGACAGATGGAAGCGTTGTGATCCTTCGAACATTGAACCAGTGTCGCCACATTTCCGGGGAGGAGTTATTGAGTGCGTATATGTGTGCACTCTCTAATGGTATATTACGAGAGGAACATACAATGGCTATGGACTTTGATTTGCAGCTGGGTGTGATTCGCTTTGTGCAGTGTTTAAGAACAGGAAGTGAGTAAGATAACTCATTAACACTTACATTTTTTCCAGACGTTATGTGGAAATACCCATTTTTGTTTCACAGTGAAACTCCTCTGTTTCTCCATTATGCATTTTCCCGTTCTGTTCTCCATTATGCACTTTTCTGTTTTAAATGTCTTTTCTTTTAACACCATTTCAGGTTTTAATATATGATATGTTTCTTTTAACAGGAATTCTGAGTTCGTCCTGTGAGGACGAATATTTTGGAAGCGGTGTTCTTTTACATACTCTAAGACAGTTATTTTGGTCTAGAATAATTTTGACCTGTTTTATTTTATTTGATGACCAGAATGTTAGTCACCAGATTGGTTGGTCTAGAATCATTAATTCGATTGATTGTGAACCTGAATTTCCTCTAGTCATGATTTCCACTTTTAGGGGTGTGAGTCACTCCATTTCATAACCGTGGCTTTTGCTGAAATACTTTCGTTAAATTTGCAAATAAAGTCTAGTTTGGTATCTCGGTGTTTAATTCCAGTAGGCCTTTGTTTGAGGATAGATTCAGTGAGAGGATTCGAAGAGAGAGAAAGAATGTGTGACCCAGGTGCCGGCCATTGCTACGGGAGAATTTTAGGGATGGAAGATGACATGACGCTGTTCTTAAAACAGATGCAGTAGGAGATTATAACCCTATCTGACCTGGGTATAGGGTCATAACATATATATATATATATATATATATATATATATATATATATATATATATATATATATATATATATATATATATATATATATATATATATATATATCCAGTATATATTCATATACATTTATATATATATATATATACATGTACATTTATATATATATATATATATATATATATATATATATATATATATATATATATATATATATATATTTATATACAGTATATATACATGCATATATGTGTGTGTGCATGTCACTCCTGCCTGGAGTATTTCGGAATAGTCCATAACCTGTTTCATCTGGGTTGCAAATCTGAGCAGCCACATTTGATTAACTGCCATGTCCCTAATTCACTGCTTAAACCTACAGTATGAGGGCATTGTTGGATAAATCATTCCACCTCATCCAGGAATCTAACTCTGACCATTCACGAGGAGTCTGAGTATAATTTCCCCCACAGCCACTAAAAGGAGGCAGCTCCTGAGAATAACAACATGGCAGCTCCTGCCATGTAACGGTCATCCTTCAACAGCTGAATCATGATAAAATCAGTGGTACTTTGTAAAGTTAAAGTGGTAATGGCTTGTGATATTAATACCCTGTATCCCAAGGCAAAGTACTGGATCGTTGAGGTTTATGAAAGCCTTACTTAGAAGGAATGCCCCAAAGGATAGATGGGCCTCCTACCATTCTTGCCATTCAGCATATCATTATAATTATCAGTACCCAGAGTATAGGGTTTCCAGCCAAATTACTCTAATTATTTTGCAAGTATAAAACACTGGCACAAAAGAAATTAAATAACTAAATATGTTTAAGACAAGACAATATGTTTTAGCACTTGGAGGCCCAAAGTGAGAGAATGGTGTCGGACAAAGAAGGCTGTCTGAAGCGGCTCACAGATGCAGGGAGATGGAGGGAGAAGAGTATGCTATATTAGCAAGACAATAGCGTTGAGTGTTTGAGTCCAAATGTAATAGTCCAAGCATTGCATGAGTACAATTTAGTGTGGCAGGAAAAAACTTTTTATAGGAAAAGAGTAGGAGAGAAAAACGTTTTTGCAAGTCTTAATCTAGAGTATGTCCGGCAGGGTATTTACAACGAATGAGGGTTTTTTGCTTAGGCATACCAATGGAAGATTCACTGAGGACATGCATGTTATTATGGGGCGTAGGGCCTGTAATCTTACTTAAATTGCTCCCAAATGGCAACCTGGGTTCAAAACGTAAAAGGTGGACAATGGAAGAATGGTATTCTGTAAAAACCTCAGTCTGTTTGCCTGGCAATGTTTTCATTTTGAATGCTTTTATTAAATTTAAATTAACCGTTACTTTTGTGTCATTTATTCAAAAAACCAAAAAAGTTTAATCAACAATCTTTACAGTTAAAGCGAACTGCAAAATGCTTTATTATCATATTCACATTTTTCAAACAGTAATGGTTACATGTATGGTAATGCACCTTGCAATAGCATAATTAACTAACAAGTCACACAAAAACACGAAAGTTTACAACAAATATTTACCAATAATCATTACAGACGAATCATGTTATAAATTTTCGAATGAATCAAAATATCCATTCATATCAAAATCGTGTTCAAAAGCATGTAAATTATGTATTAAAATGGAAAACTGAGGAGGACAATGGCTGCTCAAGAGTCAAATGCCAATACAATTCGGCTGTGTCTACTGCCATCAAAGGACTGCTAAACTTGGTCGTAGGCTACAGCGATGGCTTAATGAATGTGCATCGCTGCTTGAGCGCAAGATCGGTTGGATATCATGCTAAATCGTAGGCATGACTTTAACCTCCCTGAGAGCGCTAAAACTTGGCTCAGATGATGAAGTCGTGACAGGCATTATCGAGAGAACTGTGGAAAGGATGTACTTTCATTTCAGCCTTTCTAATACACTATTCTTAATCAGTAAAATACATGCCCACATTATCAAAAGACTCTTCATGAGCATCTTATCGCAAGACATTCATGGAATTTTATATAAGTATTCTTTAGTGTTTAAGTATATGTTTCATTGTTTTATTACTCTTTAACACTACCTTAACTCCAAAATTCTTAAGGTGGGAGATTTTTTCATATTTTTATTATATATATGCGTTTTGTAGGTTGCTTTTTTTTTTGTTACAGAGGGATTTTTGCTGCTTCTAATGCATTGACTAATACATAGTTAGGATATTTCAATTGCTTGCCTGTATCCCTAATCTTATATATTTCACCATCAATGTACTAAGGGCTACATATATGTAATGCTCTTAAAAACGTATATATAAACACTGTTCTCTTAACTTTAATGCTTTGACCAGAATAAAACTGCAGAGCAAAAATATTTGTAGGTTTTCTGTGAACACTGTTTGTAAACCCATTTACTAGTTCTATGTATAATACAATCCAAAAGGGTAGGCACATATTCTTTTCCATTTCCATAGCGAATTTAATTGATGGTACTAATTCATTTAACTTGTCAAAAAAGTTATTTACATATTTGTTTCCTGTCCATACACACATTACATCGTCAACACACCTGAAACATACTACATTGCGTGGAATGATTTTTTTAGCATCTTACATTATAAGATCCTGAATACAAAATACTTAAAACTGGAGACAGAGGATTACTCATGGCCATACCAAAATCTTGTGAGTAAAATATTTCATTGAATTCAAATTTACATTTCTCTACACATTATATAATCAGTTTAATTACAGTGTCCTTGGAAAATGGTATATCCAGCTGTATGTTTGCTCAGAAATCCGATAAAAACTCCAGCAGATCATCAATAGGTACCTTTGTGAATAGTGATACCACATAAAAATTCACAAGTCTGGTTTCACTATTAATCTGTACGCTATTTAGTTTATTCATCATGGCAGCATTATTCCTTTTATTAGCATCAAAGAGGGTACCAACACTGGGGTTAAGGATATCCGCCAGGTACTTTGCAAGATTGTAAGATGCGGAACCAGCTGAACTGATAATTGACCTAGCGTATGTATATGATATAATAAAAACTCCCAAAACAAATTTCCCTACATGGTCAATTATTAGTTCAGTTGGGTTCCACATCTTTCAGTCTTGCAAAGTACTTAGTGATAAATGTTAAAATTCTTACGGTTTCGATCTAAAATAGCTTCCACAAGTTTTCGTCGATGCGTATCTGCCATTGTTACTAATCTGTCAATATTATATAAATCTTTATATTTCATTAAAGCAGTTCCTCAGTATTCCGGGTTAAAAACTGCAATCAAATCAATGAAAAGATAGTAAATTATGCAGAATTGTTCATTCAAACAGATCCCAAACCCTAGCCTATGGAGGGTAATAGTCAGAGGCTATAATCTGTCCCATTTGTTCTATGGGCAGAGCAAGGAGTTGGGCAATTAAATGTGGCATCACAGAGGACCCAGTGTTCACAAACACGTCACAATTCTTTCTCAGATATGCAAAACATAATCAATAGTTAGGACGTTGAACACTTAAACTACACCTCTCCCGTGTTTCTAGGACTGTGAACTTAAATTCATTATAATATCAAATTTGGTTAGACTGTGTAGAATGAGCGTGAAATTGGCTATGGAACCGAGAGTCTGCGATTAGTGATGGAAATATCTGTTGTGTTTAAGTAAACTGGACCATGAACCTGACAGCCTGTACCTTGTTCATGGCTACAGGGTGGGGTAACTGTTTTTGTTATCGACCAAGGAATGGCTGCGGGTATGGTCTTTGGAACCTAATATATTTAAAAAATAAGATTCTTCTAAATAGAATTCAGTGCCTTCTAAAGTTATATTCTCTTGAGTGAATCTTCTGCTTGCTGAGAAAATTAATTTCTTTGTTATGAAATCGTCAGATGTTGAAGTATCAAATTTATTCCAGGGGGAAAATGAAACGAGATATAATTTTGCTCTTTTCAAGAGCTTTTGTTGCCTAACTCACAGATATTTTCTAACGGTATGCAAAATTCAAAGAAAGAAAGTGCAGCAAGAATATTTACATAAAAGATAATAATAATCGTGCCACAGAATATTTTGGTTGTCAAGACAGAGACAGGTCCTTTCAAAAACAAAGGATATATCTCAAAATGTCGTGTATTCCCATTAAAAACTGCTGTTACCGATAATTAGGTCACAAGAAATGTAAGCTTGTTTTGCCCCAAGAAGTTAAGTTCTTTATTGTTTTTCGAATATATTTCTGTTTTCAGTAATGAAGACTACTGATTGTCAGTGCAGAATTCAATGTTATATCTTAATTATATTGGAAAAATGAAATAACTGCTTTGGTAAACATGTGAATAGTGTGGAAGCAGTTCATTAAATCTGTGCGCTAAATTAATGACAAGCTGTCTGCAGCGGAAACATTAATCTATGATGCAGTAATAATAGTCGTAGTAAAGCAGGGGAAAATGACTGCAGATTGGTTGTATTTTCATTCGTCTTGGCGAACCATTCATGTAAGTTAGTTTCTGACTTGTGAACGTATATTTTCCTCTCCTTCGGTGTATATTTTTGAATCATTCTAGGCGTAAAAAGAGGGCCTCCGCATCCGTTACGGCCCTCCAAGAAGGCCATTGGCTGCATCATACTCAAAAGGGACAAAAGGCTCCCTTGTGGGACATTGGTTGGCATATCTGAGTCCTCTGATGACGAAGGAGGTGTTTTGTTTTCGTGGTATCGATAAAAGGAATTTGAGAGAGAGAGAGAGAGAGAGAGAGAGAGAGAGAGAGAGAGAGAGAGAGAGAGAGGTAACAGGGGAAGGGAGATCTTGGTGACAGCGCCCAACAATAACCATAGCGGTAATGAGGGTGATAACGAGGGAAATAACGAGGCAGGAAAATCCTTGTCTTAGGTTACAGCATTTACGATATCTGGGAGAATAATGGCAATAGCGTGAGAGAGAGAGAGAGAGAGAGAGAGAGAGAGAGAGAGAGAGAGAGAGAGAGAGGAGGGGGGGGGGCTGGAGATTATGATGCCTATTTGTAATGGAAAATCATTTTCCGAATTTGAAGGTCTACCTTTCCTGTTAACAGGCATTTTCTTTTAACATTTTACATCAATTATTAAATTTAGAAGAAAATTACAATTCAGTCATTTGATTGATATACTATAAAGAACAGGCGATGCTTCGCAGCCAAGATCATGGATTAAAAGCGTGAAAAGGAAATTCTCTTCTTTCTAAGTTTACGAAGCAGCATAACTCAGAGTCAGACAATACGCCGGAATCTTTGTTCTCTTTTTTCGGTAGTTTATCAACGCTCGAGGCTTACCGCTTTCTGGAAGATCTACGCAGCGCTTATCCTCGCTTGTAGAGGATTTGGTCGGTCAACCTGTTCGAAAGAAAACCTACTCAGCTTGTCAGAGCGCGCGGTAGTGAGGAATATCTTCTATTCTTTTCTTACGAATGCAAGGAAGATGCAAAATCCCTCTTGAATGCATCATATGGCTGAAGTAAATAGCGACACGGATGTTTACTGTATTACAAAAAAATATGCACTATTTTAATTCTGAATTGAAAGGAAATTTTATTGCTAGGTTCCATTCCCTTTTCTATTTTTTTTTCTTTTGTTATAAAAAGGTTTTTAGACACTATACAAACTTTGAATCTCTATGTAGGTCACCAGAAATTATGCTCCGACTAGATTTAAAATTTGTCTGACTAATTCTTGACTGTCAATTATTGTTATTTTCGCTATAGCTTTCTGTATGAGGACAGTGTTCCACAAAGATATTTTGAAAGATAGAATCACTATCATTCAATATAACTACATAATTAAATAAAATCATTATTTCATTTCTCTGTTTATACATGGTAATACGTTAGCAAGAGTTAGTTCAATATACAATATTCGTCATACGTGGACAGGAGTAGTCAAGGATTTTAGTCAGAATTAAGATATATTCACTGATTTCTAAAGGCAGATTCTATTAAATACGTTCCTCATGCTCAGTGATGCCATATTCAGAATTTCTCGGTGTTTCAGTGACGGTATTACACGTTTTCGGCAAGTTTTCAAAAGTTTTTATTCCTCAGAAAAAAAATTCCTTATTTCTTGTTTAGTAACGGATGTGTTAGAATGAAACGACCTGAGGCATTGTATTCCTGCTCTTTTTTCTTTAGCGTGTAACATAAAGTTCAAAAGATTTCTTGCATTTCATCAGAAATATGAAATACGAAGAACTAAAATAGGCGAATGTTGTGTGGCCTTTCCTTAAAAATTACTTAGGGCAACGTGAATTTATTATTTGGTGAGAAGCAACACTGCCCTGAGGATTTTGTCTTGGTCCAAATGAAATTATTTTCATGCACATTTCTTTAGTGATATATATATATATATATATATATATATATATATATATATATATATATATATATATATATATATATATATATATATATATATATATATATGAGGTGTGTTCAAAAAGTATCCGACTTTTATTCATACAAATACTCATATTCAGATACAACAATCTTACACTAATCTCCTTCAAAGCAGTCCCCTTCAGCTGCCACACACTTTTAACAGTTCTTCCACTATCAGAAGAAGCACTGGAACGCATCTTTTGAGACAGAGCGCAGCTGGTCAGTTGTGTTCTGCATGATGTCTACTCTGGACTGAAGTCTTGTCCCTTTCAGGTTTATTTTCAGCATGGAGAAAAGCCAGAAGTCACACAGAGCATGTCGGAGGTAGGGAGCCTGATGAAGCGCAGGTGTGTTGTGTTTGGCCAGGAAACTCTGTATCAAATGTGAAGAATGGGCGGGTGCATTATTGAGATGGAGCTGCCAATTCTTCAGAGAGAGAGAGAGAGAGAGAGAGAGAGAGAGAGAGAGAGAGAGAGAGCAAATGAAAAGTTCTGAGAAAAGCTGTGCAATTAAGTTTGTGGGTGTGACTTCTGGATTTTCCCAAGCAGAAAATGCCCCTGAAAAGGACCAGATTTCAGTCCAGAGAAGGCATCATGCAGAATGTGACTGATCAGCTGCATGCCATCTCAAAAAAAGGCGTTCCAGAGCTGCGTCCGACAGTGGCAGAACCGTTGGGAGGAGTGACTGGCAGCCCAAGGGGACTACTTTGAAGGAGATTAGTGTAAGACTGTTGCATCTGAATACGAGTATTTTTTTTATGAATAAAAGTCAGATACTTTTTTTGAACACACCTCGTATATATATATATATATATATATATATATATATATATATATATATATATATATATATATATATATATATATATATATATATATATATATATATATATATATATATATATATATATATATATATATATATATATATATATATATATATATATATATATATATATATATATATATATATATATATATATATATATATTCACAGGCATGGCTGAGGAAGGTGTATCTAGCTCTAATCAAAGTTTTAACAACATCTGACTGACTTGGCCACACATGTAAAAAGAAGTATGTTAACATTAAATGCAATGGAAATTAATGGAAAAGCAAGTTTTCACTAATTAAATTATAATTACACAAATCAGAAGAAAGATACACAGGAGCTAATCACCAGCTTCTTGGCACTGCTCTTACGTTGGTTCACAAATCAAAGAGTGCCACTGGCAAATAAATCATGATCTATGCTAAAATCTCTTAAGGTGTAGAATTAATCTTACTGTGGGGATAATCACATAAAGTTATAGAACCTCTAAAATAGTTAAGAGCGCATGAAATCTTGCCACGACGGCACACAAATTTCAGATATTAATCGTGAAGGAACCTTCCACGTTGGAAGATCAGGAATGGGCACCGTGGACAAGCAGGCAAAGCACACAGCATCACAATCGCCTATCTGCAATACAAACTCAATGTCAGTTGGTTTGCAAGGAAAACACTTATACGTTCACTTTGGGAGTGCTGAAGGCTGAGAGGGAAATAATTAAGAGTAGCAAACTGCGTGAATATGCTTACATTAATTGAAATGAAAATTAATCACTTCACTTACTTTCTTGGAAACTCCAAGGGGCGTAGGTATTAGAAAGCATGAAAATTATAGTGGAAGAATGGGCGTCGTAACAAACTCCAAATCCAACTGTACCTTTTTATGATGTAAGTGATGTCGTGATGTGAGGACCAGACTTTATAATTAAGGCAAAGGATCTTTGATGGGACTGTGGTAACACGACAAAGATGGACTAGGGGAGGGGAGGGGAGTCGGAGACCAACCTGCAAGGATTCTGCTTATGAGTCTGGCTGGTAACGAACTCTTAGCCTGATTACTCTTGACCTCTCCCCTACATAGCCTTCATCTCCCGCCTTTCCAGCCTTGGTTCAGGCTTGGGTGAAGTCCGTTAATTGCCGGCTTTTTCGCCCACGATCTTGTTAACATCCACAAACGCAGGTGCTGGAACATAGAGACGAACAACAGTACCCAGGGGAAACTAAAGTCAGACAATAGTGGGACAATAAGGTAGAGAGAGGGGCGGAGATTTCTTCATTGAGACTGCCAGGGTTTTAGCAGACGTTAGTTTACAGGGATGTTTATGACTCCCTGTTCCTCTATCTGGGTGGCCTACCTCAACTCACTGTATTTTACTCAGTTTTAAATTCATGGAGCTTTCACATGCACTTGTAAATAATAATTGCACGTTAATATATATATATATATATATATATATATATATATATATATATATATATATATATATATATATATATATATATATATATATATACAAATAATGCTGTTTGTTGCAAAAGATGTTTGGAAAATATTTGTGCAAGTGCTTAGTCATGACAAATCAGCACATTGATAATTAAGAGTCCGTCTACCTGAGATGCCATGGGACCGGAAGCTTGCATTGGCATTTCTCTTTGGAACCTTCTAGAGTGAATTCCTAGTTTTAACTGGTTTATAGGTGGAGCGTCGAGGCATATAAGTTCATTTGTACATATCTGAATGTGCCTTGTGCTTAGGCCTTTCATGTTATAATATATTATTATTCTGCTTGCAGATGAGCAGTGACCTGGGCACCTGGTTTCAGACTGTTGCCTAAATGGTGAGTTTTAGAGATAAACATTAATCACATTAGTTATTATTGTTATTTTGTACCAGTGATTTATTAGTTTTGTTTTGTATTCTTTTTATGTTTATGTATTTTGATGGTGTGAAAAACGTAATGTGCCTCAGGCTAAAGGAGATATTTTTTTCCTTTTTGTAGGTGCTTCATGACTGTATGTTATGTATGAGAAAATGGGCGCATGTGTGCGCCTGTTAGAGGTTGGCTGTTATGGGAATATGGCCAACTGAGTCTAGTACAAAAATTGACATTGGGGGGACTTTTTGTAATGACAGCATAGAGACGGAAGATGATTCTATTATTGTTAAAATTGTGTAATTTTTGGGAAATCATTTAGTTACTTGTATTTCCATTTATTATTTTCTTTAATTATAGATGGTTACCATCATGGTCCCATGATTAGTTGGGGGAGATATGCCCCTGTGTAAACAAGTATTTAAAATGGCGGATGTGGGAAGTGGTCATTTAAAGTGGCATCGACGACAGAAGTAACTTTGAAAATTATGTGTAACAAGCAATTAATTATTTTGCTTAGGGAAAAATTTAATGGGGCAGTTTCCATCTTTTACAATTCCATTTTACAAGTCTCATGATTAGTCTTGCATAATAAATTTCTATTTTTGTAGTTTAGGGTTTGGTTTCCACACCTTAGAGAGAGAGAGAGAGAGAGAGAGAGAGAGAGAGAGAGAGAGAGAGAGAGAGAGAGAGAGAGAGAGGAGGAATTGTTAGCGAATGAGGACACGTTACCAACAGAACTTAAGGTAAGACAGATACCTGCGGTGGGAGGTGCAACATATATATATATATATATATATATATATATATATATATATATATATATATATATATATATATATATATATATATATATATATATATAGTCTACTAGTCCCTTTTTACCACATAGGTAGTGCACAATTTTAATATTGCAATGCCCTCTAAATTTCTTGAGAAGTTATGAGTGCATAAAGGAAATGCATACATACATACATACATACATACATACATACATACATACATACATACATACATATATATATATATATATATATATATATATATATATATATATATATATATATATATATATATATATATATATATATATACTATTATGCTCTTTTTGGCATATTTTCTGTCTTATGCAATTTCTATTGAAGTTAATGGCATTGTTTGCAGATGCTATCTTTTTAGTCAAGAATTTGAATTAGTTTATACTTTTTCTCTTCAGGCAAGCTTCTCAGGAATAATGAAAAATAATTTAAGATTCTCTCTATTTACTTATTCTAGACGACGGACCATTTCCTCGCTCATCGGCGACGTCTTCAGAACTATATCACAAGTTGACATACAGGTTTCTATTACTGCATGCGACTCTTAGGCTTTAAACATGACGTCACTGGGATGCTGAATTTCTACTGGTTTGCAGGTCTCATTCCGTTGCTGATGGTCTGGGCAGCAGCATGATCATTTGTGGTGCTCAGTAGGATGCATCCTATGCCTTGGCTTACAGCAAAGACCCTAGGCAAGGGCGTGTTTCCTATCTCTGGACGATAGTCTTGATTTGCTTCATTGTCAATAATCGTGTCCAGGGGTGTTCTGCCGCTCGTGTCTCCCCTCGGATTTTCTTGGATGTCCTTTGGTTTCCTTGAAGAAGGGAGGATGAAGTCTGTGTTCCTCTGTACGTTTAACGCAGGCCATTGTTGTTTTATACTCACAGCTTCTGCTATTTGTAATCTATGGAACAAGGCTTCTCTATACACAATCTCTGTGCCTTCTAATAATTCTTCTAGAGTCGATTTACGGTCGTGATCTGCGTAGTGCTGAAATATTACCCCTTGGTTGCAGTGAACTTGCAATCGTCTGCATAGAGTGGTAGTGAAGCGACCTATGTAGCAATTGCTGAGGGCTTGACATGCTCCTTCAGTACATTTAAATTTGTATACTACACTGGTCACCTCCCACATCTCTCTATGAAGGGCTGTGTTATTTTGCATTTCAAGGGGGCTGACTAGGATCGGGGGAAGTAGACGTACAAGGAAATATTCTCATTATTATTCGTAGGTGTCGTACTGTTGGCAATTATCCTCTTCACGGCCTTGACCTCATCCCTGAAGTGGCTGTGAAATGTGCGACTTTGTAATACAATGTGATGTTTCTCGGTGAGGTAGGTGTTGTCACTGGTGTGCTGGCATACTGTTTTCACATGAAACCTTTTATTAGATTGCTACTGTATCCGTTATTAGTAAGGAGCTGCCTACACATTCCACCTCTGGGTGAGCAGCTTTCCATGAGGAGCAGTGCGTAATTGCACATCTCATGTACACAGCTGTGGCTGCGTTCACACCAAGGGAGTCGCTTCAAGTCGAGTCACATCAAGTCACAGTAATTCATTTGAAGCGATTCATTTTGACGAAACCCTGTTCACACCAAATGCATCAACCTACTGCGCCAATAACTCAAGTCTGTACTCTTTTTTATCTTTATATTGCCACAGTGCCACAATAGGTTTTGTTGAGAATGGGTGCATATTCTCTTGCTAAAATTAATGCTTTGCTGTGGCTTTGTCGTTGCAAACGTAAAAATAAACCTTGAACCTGGGTGCATCATCTGAACAAATGACACACCACTAATAATGACAGTTTAGATGATTATTGAGAGAGAGAGAGAGAGAGAGAGAGAGAGAGAGAGAGAGAGAGAGAGAGAGAGAGAGAGAGAGAGAGAGAGAGATCAAGCGATTGACAAAGTTATTTTTCCAAGGTAAAAAATCACTGAAATTTCTAATATTTCGTTACCAGATAATTCTGGAGGAGAGCTCCACATCTAGTTTTGAGGTTTAAACCATGTAAAAACCTTTTACATGGTTTAGTATATTAGGCTACCTGAAAAAGTGGAAAACCTACCTAACCTAACAGATTACATAATTATCATAAAATATAGGCCTATGGGTAGAAAGGGGATATTGATAATTTTGGCTATTTTGAGTTCATAGTAATATATAAGCAAAATGTATTGTTCAAAGCATAATAAAGTGTTCAACGTTAATAAAACTTTTGTCTTTTAACTGCACATGACATTGCAGCAGCAACTTCTTTCCATAAACTGACAATAAAGTCACGATCACGGTGGTTGGGGTCACTGGCATCATAGAATAGCATGGCGCTCCTGAACTAAGTTTATTAGTAGTTCGACCAGCATACTTGCAAATGACACGTGACACTCTCTATGACTGACATCAAAAATAGGTCCAGCTCTGTTTGTGACCTAAAGCGATGTAACACAATGTGATGTGATGTGACTCGACACATTCGGTGTGAACGGTTTTTTTCAAAGGCCCATACAAATCGGTGTTAAACTGGGTTGGCGATTCACGATGCCTCATGAATTTTCGTGACTTGACGTGACTCGATTCGACGCGACTCCCTTGGTGTGAACGCAACCTACCACAGAGCATTCGTAAGTGTCAGGGTAATCCTATGGGTGTGAAGGCCCTGACCCATATTAGTTACCATTTGGTACAAGGTAGTATTGTACCTGTCTCCTTTCTTCTCCACATTTACACACAAAAAAGGAAGTCAGCCTTCGACACCATATTCAATAGTGAAGTTTAGGCTAGAGTTCCTCCTCAAGCATACTGTAGGCGGGTGACTTCTTCGTCAGTATCGACGGCAATGAAGATATCTTCAACATATGGTGCATTATCTTCGGTTTCGGATGTAGGGAGTGATAATCTTATTCAGTCTTGGCTATTTTACAAGTTGGAGAGTTAACTTGGGCAATTACAGGAAGTGACGGGTTGCTGGCCTTATTAGTCTTGATGGTGCTGTAAAAAAAAAAAAAAAATATATATATATATATATATATATATATATATATATATATATATATATATATATATATATATATATATATATATATATATATATATATATATATATATATATATATATATATATATATATACGTGTGTGTGTCTGTGTGTGTAGGAATGTTGTAAGTGACACGTAAATGACAGTAAACTTTCCGCTCTCAAGCGGGATTTGCAACAGAACAGACATTAATTTTGAGTCGGCAAACACCGCATGACATGATTTAGGAAGCTAATTATTTTAGGTGGTCCCATATTGAGGCGTGCATTATGTTGCAGGGCATTTTATTTTAAATTTCCTTTTCCGTTCTCTACCTTCATTGTTTATTTGAAATTGTTGTACATGTGCTCCTACAAGAGAGAGAGAGAGAGAGAGAGAGAGTGTGTAATGACATCACATCACATAGTAACAAGTGCATTATCAACAGCAGCAATCATAACTAAAAAAGTATTCAGTATTTAATAAATAAACCATGTAATTCCATATATTGATTTGCATCTGTGAGTAACAACGATAGTCAAGGGGTAATGAAATCCACGATTAGGCTCGCCGACGTCGAGCCCGAGCTTCGGAACGGTATGTAACATCCATTTTTTGAGTTCATATAATCACTATGAACTCAAACGATAAACGTTCATATGAACGCGCCGTTTTAAGAGCGGAGGAGGCAACACTAACAGATCAGGCCACTCCTTATCGCAAACAGACAGTCAAACGGTGTCTCAGATTGAAAGGATAACTCTGATTTCAGAACCGTGTATTTCTAAGAAGCTCAAAAGGTTAACAACAACAATGGCTGTAAAAAAAAAAAGTGGTAAACAACAAAACAACAGCTGTAAAAAAAAGTGGTAAACAACAACGGCTGTCAAAATAAAGTGGTAAACGAAAGACTAAATACTTCATAGAGAAAAGTATTTGAATGATTATCGATAAAACTGTTTCCCATAGATTTAAATTTGGTAAATTAATTGCACAAATAGTATAAATATGCATACGGAAGATAGTAAGTTTAGATATTCATAAAATAATCTTACTTCTAGTCTGTTATTGAATATTACCAAAGTTTTGTTTGTTCTCTCTTCTATTAGCGTTATGAAGATCATCTGTACCATAACTGTAAAGTTGTGTTGTTATGACTCATTTTATTTTTCTCATTCTCTTTTGTGATTTGGCCTTGAACAACTTTTCCAACTTCAGAGAGAGCCTCGAAATTTGAAATAGAGTAGTGAAAGTTCTAGAGTACCAAATTTTTCATTTTGCTGCTTTATATGCACATGGAAAACAAATTTGAAACGCTAGCCCAACAGAAATGACGTAGGTCCAAGGTTCAATTTCTTTCCAAGTCCTTGTCAGATTTTAGTGTCAGACGATCTTTCTGTAACTGCGAGCTAGGAACGGGGGTTCTGAAGGTCGGGAACCAGTGTAAGTTTAAATGCTGAGTCATCAGTAGCCACCGCCTTGCTCTTCCAGATCAATATGTGGGTGGATGTGTGCTTGGGCACTGACCATACTGTATGCGGAAGTGTGTTCGGTCTCTGCGATATTGTGTGCAGTGCTACAACCTACCTCTTGCCTTTGCTGCTTATTATTGACCTGCTAACATTTAAAAAAACAACTGAGTTATCATTATTATCACAATGCCGTAAAATGTACTAAAAATAAAATATAATCAAAGACTTCTAGAACTGTTCGAATTCGGTAGGATAAAGATTAATGCTCACAAGAGCAAGAAAGGTTTTGACCGAGTATATAAGTTTGACTGTGATTTAGTAAAAACAATGCATACAAAAAAGGCTCTAAAAGAACTGGTGTTAATACAAAGAAATAGGAACTGCCTGAGTAATTTGGCATACCTTTGTAACACCTCAGGATTTGAATGTGTACCACAAGATCACGTCAGAGAGCAGTATTGGAAATAGGTCTGTACGTTAAATGACAATGAATAAGCTTGAAATAATAAAACTGCTAACTATATAAATAAGTAGCTAAAGGAAAGTACGCATGACCTTTCCCCTCGGCCGAAACACCAGTCCAAAGGCTACGAAGGCCAAGTCCAGAGGCTACTAAATGTGGCTCGTGGGATAACCAAAAGTCATAAATAACCTCACAGGTGTCGCAATCGATCAAGAAAACCGATATTGAACGGGCGGGCTTGTGGGAGGCTTTCAGCTCCCCAAGCACTAAAAACTGAAAATAGAAAAGAGAATACGACTTAAAACGGTTCGTCACGAATATCATTTATAATGCTCGATGACTTTCTTAAATGGGCCCTTTATACAACCCATGAAAATAACAGAACAAAATAGTATTGAAATGACCACTTGTTACTGATTTCCTGCATTTGAATTTGGAGAGGAGAAAATGTCATAAAAATAGTATTTTCTACAGTAATTGGGGTGTGCTTCAGCTACAGATCCTCTCTCTGTTATGTCAGCAGTGGTTTTCGTCATCCAAATTTTTGTAGAAATGGAAAAATTTGTCATGACACTAGGAATAACGAAGATGCTAAGCCTAAAACACCTTCAAAACTTTAAATTTTGCTATGTTTATACCATTGTATTTGCTAATGATCTTATTGAAAACTTAGAATTTTTTGTCTATGTTTATAGTTTTAAACCATTTTATTCATTAATTTAATTTGCAGCAGACTTGTTCACTAAAGTCTGTTCTTACCATTTATATCAATAAAAGGCAATTAAATTATATATTTCATCAATCAAATTATATATTTCAATTTAAAAATTGTTGTACAAAAGACTAGTCTGAGGTTAGTTACGCAGATGAGGTTTTAGTAATCACACGAACTTTAAGATCAAGAAGTTGAAAGTTGAATTGATACATGTCGTGGTATTTTGGAAAGGTTAATCGAGTTAATATATATTGTAGATAAATATCCAGTTATTTAAGGAATGAGAAGTTGAATATAAGTTTAAACAATAAAAACTGTTCTTTTAATAATGCAAGACATCATTTGTCAGTGGTGGAGAAAGCACATGTCGAGGAAATTTTTTATTCTTGGTAATTTATAGATTAAAACTCAAGACTAAGTATTTAGTACCATAGATTATAAAAATAATATGCGTATAAACAATCAGATAACGAGCGACTAGATATCTTAAGATGTTGGACATCTTTTGATGATTAAAGACTGATAAACCTTATAAAATGAAGTAATCTTAAATTTACACATTCTTCCTAATTATTATCATTTTCCCATCTTGACACAAAATTTTAGAATTGTATTTTCATATCTCATTTTTCATTCCCTCTTTCTTGATGTTTCAAACAATGCAGACATCACTTAAACAAAACAAAAAAAAAATATTCACTCTGGTTTATTAACTGTAACCTGAGTTTTCCAAAGGAACTGATAAGACATTATCATAACTTTTCCAAAGTTTAATATGAAATGACTAGAAGTCACGAGAGGGAGCTGATAGGGTTGAAGGACGCGGGCCAGGAATGACTTCCTCGACTGAAGGATTATTAGGAGATACGAAATGCTGAATAAACCTTCTTGGAGATTGAGGAAGAAGATAGCGAATTCTCTGGAGGACATAATTCTTGTAGTGGACGACACCTAATAATTGGAAAACCCTGAAGGGAGATAAGGTCACAGAATGACCCTTCTTCTCTCCCCCTCGCCCCTTCCCATCCCTCTCTGCCTACCCCTCTCCCGCCCAAGGGCTATCATGGAACTTCGCCCTTTTTGGTAGGAGGGTCAGTTTAATAGCCTGAAGCATGAATAGGCCAAAGATTTATTGGACAGAAAAAGCTCCTCCATTTTTCCTAACTTTTAAAGGCTACACACACCAGCTCGCCCGGCGACCTTAATCACAGATTAGGTGGGATTAGTCGGTTTTCTTCAGTATTTGTTGCCTCACGGGCAAATGAAAATACAACTAGGAAAATTAAGAAAACAACCAGGATGGTCTTGCGATCGTACAATTAGCCTTTCATAACGCGATTTTACAAAAATTTTAATTATGTTTGATCGATAATAATATTATGCACATTTGGCTGGAGCCTAATGACTTCGTACTTTTGAGATTAAAGCGCATCTTTTATTATTGATTTACTGAATTCAACTACATTCTTTACCCACAGACTCTTCTTGATACATTTTGTTCATCACGAAACTAATATACAGCAGCGCGCGTTAAGGAAACGCCATCCAAATTTATTCACACCAAAATAATGTCGCTGGAACATAAGCAACATGGCTCTTTGTGGGGGAATAAAAGTGCATTTTAATTTTGCACTTTTGCATTAATGTAAATATTTTATCAATTTTCGTGAATAAAATGCAATCAGCCGCAATTAAGTATTTTGTTTTTTTAAGAAGAATATCTTGTCATATAGGAGGTTGGTAACGAGAGATATCTATGAATTAGAGTTAAGAGGACGTAGACTATTCATATGAAATGTAATATTCAGCCTGGATCAGACAGAATAGAACCAGCTGTCCGGCTGAGTGAGAAAGGAAACAGAAGAACCGGAGAGAAAAGAGTGGCCAGATGCAATTACTGCGTTCATGACAGCTCACGAAACATACCCGGGTTCTTTCACTGAAAACCAAACAGATGATGGATATCACTTTTTTCGTGGAATCAGAAACATGTCAGAAAATGGTCAGACATTGATTTACTGTTACTTTTTGCATTAATTTTTTTTTTTTTTTAAATAACTAAGAGTAAACGCACCCAGCACCTAATTGATCTAACTTCTTCGCTCATTCAAACAAATATTTATGTTTCTTTATTCTCTGCTCAGGTTTTTGAAACTTCATCGTCACTTGGACCAGCAAAAAATGAGAAAAAGACAAAAAGAAGAATCAGCTAATAATTCCTTTAAATTTTTCCCAAATCATTCCTTCCACTCCTCTTCTAGATAACCCGTGTTCCATACCACACAAGGCAATGTAAAGAATTATACTCTTAGATAAAAGATATATAAAATAGTCATTTCCATAAACTGGACATTACAGACGTCATGAAATGCAATCAGATATTACTGTACGCAGAAGTAAACACACCGTTTCACTACCAAATGAGCAATGAAGTTAGAGAATAAATAAGTAGATAAATACCTAACCTTCTGAGAATCATTCGAGAACTCTCTCTTTTCTTCGCTTGATATCATAACCTCTTGACATATTCTTTATGGCTTCGCATTTCCCAGAATTCATAGCGATCCATTATCGCAAATCGCTTGATATAATACATTCGCCCGCATTCCAAATCTAGTCAATCTCTTATCTGTTCCTTTTAACATTATGGCAACGAATGATTACAAAAAGGATCGATCGGAAAGACTTTCGGCTCCTGTGATACTGTTTCATATTTCAAAAAGCTTCGTCGATTCCCCAGATGGGTTTGTTCATCATCATCATCTTAGTATAATGAGAAAATCTATTAAGCTTTTCTGATATGATGAAGGGAAGAAGAAGGAAGAGGAGGGGAGGGGGGAGGATGAGTATGAGGAGGAGGAGGAGGAAGAGGAGGAGGAGGAGGAGGATGGAGAAGATGAGGCGGAGGAGAAAGTAGGGCGGGGAATGGGGAGAGGTGCTTTGCAAGATAATGAGAAGGAGGCAGAAGCAAAGAGCTTTTCCGTACCCCCAACCGATGTCTTTTCTTATGCCGAAATTTTCTTCCTCGTCTCTTTTCAAAAATTCTATTTTAGATTTGGCAGTACACTTGATGAAGGCTAAAATCCCTCCTCTAACAAGATCTTAATTAATGTTTTCCGAAAGAGGACACAGCCACCATCAATCAAGGATGTTTAGTAAGAGAAACTGATTAAGATCAATCAAGTGTCTCATTTTTCTTTACCAACTTCATTTGTTGTACCTGGTGGGCTACGTCCGATTACTTCAACTCCCATATCGAACAACTAGCTTTGCTTTGATCAGAGGAAACCAAGCTTTCCACGCATTTAAATACATGAAAGTACCCGTTTGACTTTGATAGGGCCAGGAGGAGAATCCCAATTTTTTTTATGGTTGTTTATCTATTGAAGTTTGCTCAAAAAGACTGAAATATCGAAATCTGTAGAGAACCTTTGAAAAAGTTAAAGGGAAATAAAGCATTCAGCAAATGACGGTAAATGGAAAAGTAACGGTTTTTGTTTTGATAGTGCAGCGTCGGTAAAGGTAGCATCTTGGCAAGAAATATTGAACGTTGTGTTGAAATGACCATCCGGAGAATCTTTCTCGTTTCTCAAATTTTCTTGGCTTGGAATGCAGTATAAAATTTAGGCCAAAGGCCAAGCGTTGGTCCCTATGAGGCCATTCAGCATTGAAAGGAAAATTGAGAGTAGAAAGGCTTTAAAGTTGTAACAGGAAGAAAACGTCGCAGTTGCTCTATGAAATAATTGATAGGAGAACCCGGGTGGAAAGTATAGTGGAAGAAAGAGAATATGAACTGAGGTACATTAAAAGGAATGAAAGGGGTTGTAGCTAGTGGTCGAAGGGGCGATGAAAAGAACCTTAAGCAATGCCTACTGTGCATCGTGTGAGGTACACCGGCGGCCCTATCCCCCTACTCAAGGCTTAGAAACTTTGAAACTTTTATGTATGGGTGAAAACTACTAAGTATCATTGTTCCCGTTACCCAGGTTATGTCCTAGTTTTTCTTGCAGGTAATGGTAACAGGAAAAAGGAAAGAAAATAGGAAGCAAGCTGCCTTTCTCCAATATGCCTATCAGGCTGTTGCATGAATTTTCTTCACCTGATGGCCTCAGCAGCCAGTTTTATTCACAGTGTTTCAGCAAAAGTAAGACATGTGATACCAAATGAAATCATTTTTATTTCTCGAATGGACAGGAAAATCTCTATATTATCCCTGCATATTCCAATACACTGCCGCGGAGTCTATCAAAGATTTAATTCCAAGTCATCTTAATGGGAGTGCAAAGCTTGTTACGCCAACAGCTGGTAATGCTGATATACAACTTTTTATTAGTATTTGGGACTTCTCTCCCCGAAATATTCCTCCTCGGTCTTAAAGGCCGCTCCCATTATTAAAGCAGAGCTTAGTTGAAGCATGTATTGGATGTACATAACTGAGAATCCTATTTTGTTAGCGTAACAACTTTATTAGGTAATATTTCGTCAAAACGCTTGAATAGCTGAAATTGACACATGAGTCCATGTCAGAAATTGTGATTAAAAAACTGTTATAGACCTGATGTGCAAAAGTCATAATATCTCGATGACTGAAAATTTTATATCCTTGAAAGAACTTCTGCCTTAAGAAAGAAGAAATTTTATTCTGCTGCATACCATAAATATTCAAATCTCCTCTTAATATCAGTTTTAGTGTAAATAGGTGATGAATAGCTTACTATTGTGGGGAAAGAGAAGATCCGCTATTCCAGTATATTATGCTACCAGAGAAGCCAGTTTATGGAGGATGAGCAAATGAAAAGTAAAGCCGGTGTACTGGTTGGCGTTAGACCAGGCAGTGATCTGTATCAAAAAGACAATGTCTTTGTCTTCCTTGCGCTTCGCGAAAGGAGAGAGAAAGATAACCGAAATCACCAAAATATTTTTATTCAGGAGAAACTAGTCAATTGGAAGCATTTAGTGGTTTTTTTTTTTTTTTTTTTTTTTGGTACAATGATAAATTCTTGTTAGCGTAATCCGACGTACTTATAAGTAAAACACGAAGTGAATGAATAAAGGAAAAAACCGAATAGCGAAAAAAAAGCAACTTACAAAATTCCATTCAGGTGAGATGTGGCAAATAAAATCATATCTCAAACTGAAGACATTAAGAAAAACCCATTATTCTGCCAAGGAACAATATTTGGAGACCGTTAGCTACGGACAATTTAATTCGCGGAGTGTTTATAAAGCCTGGATATTTACCGAGATAAAAGCACGTAAGCACCACAGTTTACTTAGGCGGGGAGAGGGATTTCTCCGCAGGGAAGCAGCAGGTAATGCTTGCCTCGTTTTATAGTGATTAAAGATGAAGATCCTTCGCGAATCACAAGACAGGGTCAGTGGCCACTTACCGAAATTAAAAGATCCGTATTCGGCCTCGCTGCTGAGGTTGCATGAGGTGCATTGTAGTGTGTTAGCCTAAAAAGGAAGAAGGAAAAGAGCCCCGTCTTCGAAACCATCCAAGACTCGAACAAGCGAGTCTTGAAAAGGCGCTGGATTTCTAATGGATCTCTTGATTAAGAAGGTTAGTTTTGAATATAGTATATGAAATTCGAAAATTCATCTCTTGGGAAATATTCATTATTGAACATCACAGACGTCTGTTCATCATGTCCTATACATGGAACATTAAGTTTGTCAAAAAAATGAAGAAATAACATATGTTACAAAAAGAAAATACAAGTCATTGTCTGTGTGTACTCAAAGAGGTCAATGGATAATTAGCAGGAAATCGGGACAAAGAGTGAAATTGCTTATTATTACATAAAACGACTGTAGGAAACAAACAAGTACAGTCAAGAAAAGCAAAAGTAATCTGAAATAGAAAACAAAATCCAATTCAACCAGCATTCAAAAATAAAAATTTTCATAATTCTGACGGAATCACGAATCGATTTAGAGCCAAAGAAAATTCAGCTCCCTTTTTTTTCATTAGCAACATAGGGTATGGAATTACAATTATCATATTTCTTTACCAACTGAGGATACTACGGCTTGGTCCGCAAATTCTTATAGTTGTCCTTAGCTTCCTCTGTTTAGCAGGTATTTCTTCTACATGGGGTTTGTAACCCTATGCTGGATGCTGATATGCCTTGGCACATAATGGAACAGCGACTTATCTACTGGCACTTCTCAAGTGATGGCCTAGTAGCGCAACTTACTGGTGATTAACTCGTAAAGCATGTACGTATCTTCAATAACATTTCCAGTAAATTCGTTTACAGGACACCCTTTTTCTTATATCATTTACCTTTAGGACTCTGCTGGACTTAATTAAACCTCTTGTTTCCGCTCTTGATAGTTTAGGGTACTTGACAGAGGCTAGCACATGGTTCTGTTGGCAAAATTTCCTCGTGTGCTTTTGTTCATTTTTGCTGTTAAATCGTCAGCCACTTGTGCTTGACTAGATTACTGCAAGTATGTTTTTACCTTATGGGGAAATTTTGCTCAGTTCTCTGCCTCTTGTACTGTTAACTGAGCCTCTGTTCACTTATATTCATCATGGTTCTACTTTATCGTTGACGATATAACCTGTCTCCTCTGCATGCCTCCAATAATAACTTAACACTCCATACTTCATCTGCATGCAGTACATCGCTGCTGCTAACCTGTACTGTTGCACACTGAGATAAACTGTTCTGCAGTGTGTATGAAATCAGATCTTGTTCGCAGTTAGGAATGAAAATCTTAATACTAAATTAGGTTTGTTTTCTTCCTTATAGAATCAGGCTTTTTTTCTATACGGTTTCCAGATCTCCATTTCCTTTTACTAATATTAAGATATATAGCATCGCTTATTAATAAATACTTTCGGTGTTTAAATATGTTTTTGAGAGATCTTATGCTGAACATGGCCAAGTCTAGTCAGCCATCTGGCTTTGTCCTCCTTCGTGCGTCAGTTCAAGCGTCGCCATCTCTTCAGCATACCCTGTTTATTGTTTCTTTCCAACTCTTATGTGCCACAAAATATCCCCAGGCCACCTGCTCCAATGTTTACGATACTGTCGTAAGAAATCCTTAATTTTCTGGCTCGGGTACTGTTTCGTAGTCACTTCTTTCCTGCAAAACCCCATGCCTGTGTCTTACCTTTCTTTTGTAGGGAAGAGTTCACTTATTTTATTTCGGGATTAAGCATTCTTAAATCATTCTTATAGTTTTGTATTGTTTCCCCTTGGCCCCGGACATCCGAAAGAGCGTTACTTTACTTTTTATATAAATATTCAGACATGCAATTGTGAAATAACTCTAACTTGCGTAAATCGGACCTGAACTGTACAGAAACTGGCGACTTCTCTCACTGTCACTAAACGATTATGAGAAAAACAGACAACTACGAATTGGTAAGCAAATATTTTCCGGCTTAAAAGTTTTCGTTTTAAATCTGATGTTTTTAATACTCATGCGTAAATCAAAAAGACTTCGCAATGTTTACGCTTTTCTCGCTTCACATTTAAGTTTTCAAGTCGCTGGCATCCCACCTCATACTCTCTTCAGTTTAAACGTCTTCATTTAAGATGTCCGCAGATTCGTGAAATGAAGACTTACTTGAACCTTTAATGGAAGGCATTATTTTTCTGCGTGAGAAGTGGCAAGATAAAATTTTGTTTCAAACTTTAGATGGATCTGTCGTGTGTGTCGAAGAGACATCAATCATTCAGGACGTTGTTCAGGTTAAATCAACTTTTCCAACATAACAAATCGGCTTTAAAACTTCTAAAGAATGATGACAGTGACTTGGGAAATGATCTTACCTCTTCGCTGCCTTGTAATTTGATATTTTCCAAAACTAGACTGTGTTGTCGCAAAACATGATGGCATACTTTGTTGAACTCTCGCGTTAGAAGCTTGCAGAAGAGCTGAACTGAAGATAGATGAAATAAATCTATGAAATTTACGGACTTCTTCATGAAAAGATGGAGAGTCGGATGAAATATAGTGGCATCTTTGCGGATGGAAATTTATCAGATGTTAATGATCACTCATCGGGAAGAAACAGCCTCAGATATCGAAATTCAGTTCTTAATTTTGCACGTATATTACCCATTTAGAAGAAAAAAAATCCTCTTACATAGAAAAAAATTCAGCATAAAAGTCACAGAGTTGTCGATAATTATTGGTCTTGGGGGTATTTTACACATCTTGTACGAAATAGACTATTAAGTATTCTTAGCACTGGTCGTGTGCATTTTGAATGAGCAAACTTTATTCCTTGTGGTAGAAAACGATGTAAAGAGAAAAATTAAATATATACTCCTTCTGGAAATTAAAACACAATATCGGTAGGTAGAGGATCGTAAAGAATTCTGGAGGGCCTGGGTGATTCCGGACTAGATGGCGAACCAAGCCTTTGGTCCTCAGATGGATAATATTCCTCTAGTGGATTAAGTTGATCTACCATATATCAGATGTGAGCTGATGATATCTTTGAATACATCTGTCAGGGGATATAAATGTTAAGGGGGAACCGTTTTAAAAATCTAGTGTAGATAAACTGAGTTGTTCTATATAGTTTAAGTATATATATATATATATATATATATATATATATATATATATATATATATATATATATATATATATATATATATATATATATATATATATATATATATATATATATATATATATATATATACACATATATATACATATGCATATACATATAAATATGTATATATATGTATATATATAAAATATATGTATACATATATAAGTATATACACAATATATATACATATATTTATATATTTATATATATATACACACATATATATACCTATCGTATATATACTTAAGACCTATCGCTTGAACTTGCGATGTCTTGAAATGACATAGAGTTGGAGGAAGAAGTAAATCGAGAAGATGACTTGACCCTGAGGAGGCGTGGAAATACGCAGCGCTAGGTCAACTTATCGTTTTATTCCTTCCTTTAGCTCTATGAATACTATTTATATATATATATATATATATATCTATAGTATTTGTGTTCGTCATTTTTTCGACGTCACTTTAACATCAATCAATCAGTTCTAAACATATAAGAATTCGCCACTTTCTGTACAGTACCTCCAGTATAATTAGACGTATGTGAATTTTTGGTTTTAGTACTCGTAATATATCTTTACAGAAAATACACGTATTACTCAGTCCTCTGTGTATTAATTTTTTTAGATAAAAAAACTCCTTCTCGAGCCTCAATAGTTTCTTAACATTATAAATATAAAAAGTAGACCACTGTTTTTACAGGAGAAGTCCAGTGGGACAGGAAATTCCGTGCTCCTATCAATAAAGACCTGAAAGAAAAAATAAAAGAATGAACGATAAAAAACAAAGGATTTAATCCCGGAGGAGGTGATAGACAAGCCACTTGGAAGGAAGGGGGTTCTGGGACTCAGGGGAAACAAATGGGTTAGAATCCTATTGTCCAGGTTGGGTGTAGAGGTAGAGAAATCTTCCCGGCACCAATAGCAAGAGGTCTGCTTCCCTCCTCTCAGTGAGTCAGGATCTTCCGACGTGGGAGGGAGGAGGACTCTCCTGTGACTCATTGTAAGAACGCACGATATTATACTTAAAAGAAAGGGCAAAATTCAAACAGAAAAGAAACTCCAGAGTTCATTAGTCGATTCGATTCTGATTCCATCCCGTTAAGAAGATATGCAAAAGGTTAAATGATTCTAGTATGAATAATACCCTAAATAAGTGCAGCTAACTAAAGACCAAACCTGTATTCTATTTCTTTTAATCTAGCGAAAATGCACTTCAAAGTGGGCGGGAGCTTGACGATGATTGGTTGAATGTGACTTGTCCGAATAATATCCTTATGTTTCATACAAGTACTTGGTGACCTGATGAAAGCTTGTTTAATAACCTAAATTTTTCCTCTCAAATATATGTTGTGTCTCTTAATAATATCGAGGTGAGAGATTACGAAAAAATGTTTTCAATAAATCCAAAAGTAATTAGAAGGGTCGCCAAAGTCAACGTCTTGAAATGTGTTTCGGATGCACAGTTTTTCATGCCGAAATTTTTATGTATTTTCCATACATTTTAACGAAGATTAGAACAAAACACGCCAAATATTATAAGAAAATATGTAATTATAAGCATTGTATAAAGACTGGATTATGCTTAAAACGAAAAACGAACAGTAGTTTTCTTGGTTTAGAACCTTTCAAAAACTCAGTAAGCACTCGATAGCAGTGTTATGTTATTTTGGAATCTGTTAGAGATTATATCCGCAGTTCAGTACTTCTATGTCTCGTTTTACAGGTACGCAACCAAATGCTCATATCAATCATAATTCTTCTTGATATTTGATAGGAAGATGGAATAAGTAGGTATAGCACAAAAGTCTAAAATATAGACCTATCTTGCACCGGCCATTTGCATATATACAAATTAGCTTATAAAAACAGGCTTAGTATTAATTATAACACACAGTTATATAGAATTCACTGACATCAATTTTTTTATATGACTTGAATGGGACCAGATTATTTTCGGTTTGGGAAACATGCTAGGCCTAAGCTACCGTGCTCTCACCATGTCTCTCACACATTTATATATATAAATAAAAATAATCACACATTTATATATAAATCATACATTTACTATATATATATATATATATATATATATATATATATATATATATATATATATATATATATATGTGTGTGTGTGTGTGTGTGTGTGTGTTTCCCACAGATGGGGCAAGAACACATAACCTAGACCTAGCACGTCTCCCAAACTGAAAATAGTTTTGTCCCATCAAAATCATTTTATATACAGTAGCCTGTATATGTTAACGGCCCGGGTTCGAGGGCCATCTTTTTATTGGTGTATCTGTTTGAAGAACAGAATTAAACATCTCACTTTTCTTGAGATGTCTCTGGTAGTCGTGGCTCTTTCCATGGGTCAGCAGATCCCTTCTCCTTCGTCTTAGGACTCTCACTGAACCCATCTTTACACAAAGGCCTACTGAAATGAGACACTGATATACAAAACTAGACTTTATTGACAAATTTAACGAAAGTGATTTAGCAAAGGTTACGGTCATGAAATGCAGTGATTCTCACATAACTAGAGGAGAAACTGTTTCACAAGCAAGTAGAATAAGGATTCTATGCCAAGCAATACTAGTGATTAACATCATGGTCATCAAACAAAGTAATAAGGTCATAAAGACCACAATAAATGTCATATCGTGCCATAAGAGTAAAATACATCACTTCCAAATATTCGTCCCTCCTAGGACGATTTTCGAATACCTGTAGAAAGAAATACATCATTATAATAAAACCTGAAATTAATGTACATATTCAAGACAAAAAAAAAAATGTTAAGTCTGGTATTACTTGGCAAAGTGCATATAAAAGAAGCAGTGGAGGAAAGCAGGATCCCGGTTTGTGGCAGAAACAGTCCTTCCCATGTAGAAGCACAGCACCTAGAGAGATATCTCATCTGTATCTCTCAGAGAATGAAAAAGGAAGATAATCGTTAAGTGAGGAACTGAGACATATGGAGAAACAAAATGCAAAATACCTTAATGGCCTTTAAAGTTAGGAGATCACTAAAAGGGATAAAGTGAACTAAACTTATAGCGGTTGTTCTGCTTAAGCTACCATCCGGACAAGTTTCTAATGTAATTTTCATGAATTTTACGTTTGAGTGGGAGCTAATCTTTTGCAAATGTTGATGATTACACGTTTATTATTATGTATAGTGTGATTTGTTCCAATCTACGATCAAATTTGTGGAAAACGCATAAAAAGTTCGGCATGAAAAGCTGTATCCGAAACACATATGAAGACGTTGACTTCATAGTCTGTCAGCTCGGTATCATTTTTGAAAGAGGTATCATGTATTTGAGAGAGAAATTTAGGTTATCAAATAAGCTTTCTAGGGATAACCAAGAACTTACATGAAATATGAAGATGTTAATCGGACATTGTACATTCAACCAACCCTCTACAAGCTGCAGCCCACTTTTAAGTATATTTTCAGTATTTAAAAAAAAAAAGAGTATAGAATAGGAATAATTTTTTTTTTTATTTTTTCCTTATTTGTGCATGATATATCTGACATTCTCAGTAGTCTGATTCAATTTCGTCTGTCCTGTTGTGCCATAGAAATCCTTCAGCAGAACATTTTAAGTTGTAGTTATGGATTCCCTTTCTGTCAATGGTTGTCTGACTAGGGGATTACTTTCTTTCTCTTTGTTTTGAAAATGACTGTACAGTGTCAAGGAATGCACCTGAGTATCTTGATAAATACAACATTTACTTATCGTTTAACCCATTTTATTATCTTAGTTCTGATTCTATTTACAGTTCTGTGCTCAGTTGTCTGTGGTAAGCATAAATAAATAATAAATAGATAATAAATTAATTGATAATAAATTGTAGTACAATCGTGTCACCTGACAGCGCGGCTTAATAATAGAATTCTAAAAAACAAGCAAACATCAAGGCTTACCACAGACCAGACACGAATTCATATCATGTGTCGAAAAATTTGCCTAAATTCAACCCTGTTATTAACATGGTTAGGTTTCAAACGCCAGGTTAATAAACTACACTAATTTTGGAGTGTTTGGATGCTTCAGGGCTGCGCTGAGAGTTTAATGTAGATAACCCTACTAAATATCTTTTATGCGCTGTAAAGTACTTTTTAAACAATATTTTTTATTCTACACATCTCTAAAGCTCTCTGTAACTCAATCATATCTTTGATAATATTCCACAGTATTGAAGCTTAAACTGATAGGCATAGCTCTATAAAATCATTATGGATTATTTGTTGCCAGTTGAAGATAATCATATTTTACTAAGTGGATTCATCTGTTCCATTCGCAAGGCTTCTTGATAGGCATTATTTTCTGGTCTCAGACTTTTTACTGTAAACTGCTCCGCTATTTTAATTCATGCGATGCTATTTTTCGATTATGTGGAGGTCTGGCAAAAGCGGAAAAATCAGCTTAATTTTGTCATTTAGCGCAATAGTTAAGAGCACAGTAGCGTATACGTGCCCTGACAGTCGTTAGTATTAAGTGTTATTGTCATCGTTTACCAACTATTTCGCAGACTATTTTTTTCAGCAGACAAAGCTGTTTGGTTCATCTTTTAAATTTTATTTAGAATTTAAATTACAGGACTGGTTTAAACCACGCCTTTTATTTTACCGGATTTCATTTCCTCATATATTTTAATTATAAATACTTTTAATTTATTCTTTTATAAAAATGATGTGCATATACTTTAAGAAAGTTTGCTGCTTTAAAGGTAAGAAGGATTTGCCAAGGCATATCTACTCTTAAAACCTGAAATTGAGTAGATGCTCGGATTTGGAAAAATAAATTCAGGCACGGCAAGAAGGAAAAATAACAACTTGTTACGAGATGGAGCTTGCGGGCAGTCGCCATTCCGATGAATCTGATAATGTCTTGTACTTTCTCATAAAAAGCTCCAAAAATCTTAGAAATCTATGTTATTCCTGCTTGATCTTCATTATATTTAGCAGTTCTTTCTTTGGTACTGAATGGTATGTTTATAATGATCAAGAGTTACTCATAGGAAGTTAAGCTGAAAGAGCCAAGCAATTTTGCATATTCTGAAAAAATTATGATAACAAAGAAACTTGCAAGAAATGGTATACGGTCAATTTTCAATCCAGAGTTACGGAAAAAATATATATCGCCTTTGAAATGTTATTTCTTACAATATAAGAAGTTAAGAATTTAAGATAATGCCACCTTTTTTATTAATTGGGTGAAATATTTCGTTTGTGGATGACAGGTACTGTAGAAATATCAGCTGATAAAGGAAAATCAGGAGTTGCACTAAATAGTATAAGAGTCATGAAAACCAGCTCTCAGAATAACAAGAACTGCTGAAGACAAAATACATAGGCAAACTCAGATCACATAAGAATGACTATGCAAACGGAAACCGTCAAAAAGCTGAAACCAGAAGAGAAAATACTAATGGATGCATATGTGGAGGCCATTGCATGTCGGTTATGTTTACATATCCCAAAGTTTCATCCATAATTCTTTTGCATTCTCTGATAAAAGGGAACAAATGTCGTTCGCTATGAGAGTGTGTGAGAGAGAGAGAGAGAGAGAGAGAGAGAGAGAGAGAGAGAGAGAGAGAGAGAGAGAGAGAGAAAGAGAGTTTGATCATTAACAATATTTCTGATCAAAGTATGCAAAGTGTCCCACTGTGAAGTAAAATGTCAACATATTCCGAAAAATAAATCTTATAAATATTACACTGTAAAAATCGTCAGTGACTTATAGCAGTCAGTTTCATCCATAAGGTTGTTTTGGCCTGGCCTCTTAAAAGTGATATAAAGTATGATTATTCTTTCGAAGCGTCTCATGATTCTTATTTCCCATGAGAATAGAACTATAATCAGAAGTATTTCTGAACTACTGAGCCTGCATTTTATATCGTCGGTATTTTCTCCTCTCTTCTTAGATACGCTTTACGAAGATGTTCTAATTTCAGTTATTCTCTTCTTCCAAGGTTATATGAATTTCATCTATAATAACAGCTGAAATTTCTTTTTAGGAAATTTGGAGCAAATTATGATGAATACTTGGCCTTTCTTTCTAGTGACCAACCTATTTCATAGGATGCTAAAAACGTAAAAAAATGAATGAAGGGATTTTTATTCTTCGGTCAACCACTCTCCATATCTCCAGACTGTTGTAGCTCAAGTGATGACTATTTCTCATTATATGACCCAGGTCAAATCATTGTTTCTTAGTTACGAATGATAATAAGAATAGGAAGCATGAATAGACCAATAAAAAAAAAAAACTTTAATCTCATCAACCTTATGCATCATACTTCGTGCTAGCGGAAAAAGTTTGTTCAAAAATATTTGCAGCTTAAATGTTTGATTTTTTCCGTAAGGGTAAACAAAAATTTTAGAAGATTGGTTTTATCAGGAGTGGAAGCCAGACGATATGCTTACCGGTTAACTTAATCATTTCAGTTGATTTCCCCATGCAAAAAAACTGTCTCTTTGAAATGTTGAAAAAATAATGTTGCAATTTTTCTGACCAGATAGAATTTTGAAAGTAAGAGTAACGACCGTTAACCCAGAAGCGGATTTCATGAAAGAAAATGAAAGCACTACGATCTTAAAGAGAAGAAAACGAAACAAAAAACCAATTGAGTAAGTGAAAGATGGAAGATTTGGTTGGTCTAGAATTATTACACCTCAGAGACACGAGTCACAAGGAAACTTCCTCAAGTCATCGTAAATCAGAATAAGATACATTTTCTCATTTTGGCTCTAGTCATCAACAGTACAGGTGTTATGCTGCTTCGGGCAGTATGTAAATACAAGCAGACAATAACCATCTTTTGTTGTATTAAATAGCATACAAATATAAGCAATTTTAGCATCACCACTTCAAGCATTAATTTCGATTTATTACCTGACTTGTTCTTTAAGTCACTCATAAGTAATAAAGGTTTTTAAATCTGACCACTTTGACTCTTATCTGCATTTTCTTTCCTTCTCATGGTATCTCATAGGCTATCCCTAACTTTTCCTGTAGTCTGAAAACAGCCTGGAACCAAGCTCGGGAATTCTATCCCTGCTTCTTTTTTCCCGGAGTTCTTTATCACCATGCATCCCCTCTCTCCTCTTGTTCTTAGTGCTGTGTGTCATTACCTTCACCTCCCCTTTTGGTTCCCTTTCCTTCGAAAGAACGTGCAAGCAGAATGGACTGCCTATTATGTTTCACTGTATCACATAAACAATGGTAATGACAATTTCTTTCGGAACATTTTCTTCAGTATAGATATTGGCGCGCACATAGATATTGCTCGTTCAGACTTTTGAATGACAGCTATTGCGATATCCATTTGTCACAAACTGTGCCATTACAATTTACCTTTTACTGAAATAGTGGTCGAATTAATCATATTTTACATGGCCAGTTTATATATACAATTAACAAGGAAAGGTATATACCTTTCAGTCCTCTTTTCAACGAGCGTTTGAAACATTGGTTATGATCTCGATAACTTTTTTTGAATATTTTTGCCTTCCAGTTCCCTTGCTTGTATGATACTCGAAATTTTACATATACATACGAAGCACACACATGTAAGAGCATGTGCTTTATAACAATTCCTATTTTCCCTTTCTTAACACTAGCAGTTTGGAGGTATTCAACGACAGTTACACCACACAACAAAAACACCTAAACCTAAACAACGACAACCGGAACTCCTGTATCTGCCTTCACACCCGTCGCCCACCCATTTCCCTTTTCCACCTCACCACCACCCATAACATCCTTGGCCCACCCGAAAAAAAAGAAAAAAAAAAAGAGCTGAGGTGTTTAATCCAGCCTTAAATGGTTTGTCCTTAATGAGCGCAAGATAAGAGAGATAAGGGACTTTACAGGTTAATAAACTTGGGGGGAATTAAGGCGAAGTCTGTTATCAGACGAATATAATGGTCACCAACATTTAAAAAATCGCGTCGTCTATTTTCCGAAAGGGTCGTTTGGCCTAACTAATTGCTCTGGAATACGACAGCAAACAGAAATTCTCAGATGACTTGGCTCGAGAACGACTCCTTGCATTCATTTCAAAAACCAAGAATTAGAAGATAAGCTCGATTTAAGGAGAGAAACTGCTGGCGTCGTCTTTTCGCCTCCATCATCCCTGACGGCGGTTCATGGACGCCCCCCGCGCTCCCTTTTCTCTTCCTGCCGTTTTGATGCCGAATGTGCTTTATCGCTAATTCCCGCATATCATTACTGCAGACACACAGGCAGAAAGGCAGACAGACAGACAGACAGACAGACAGAGAGAGGGGAGAGAGAGAGAGAGAAAAATTAAATGCAAGTTATGAAAGCTAATTTTTCTTGAAACTGATTTTTCTCAGCACTCACTTTTGACTTATATTCCGAATCTAATTGAAGTAAAGTTCTGGATCTGTTTAGCTCACCTTTCTCTCTCTCTCTCTCTCTCTCTCTCTCTCTCTCTCTCTCTCTCTCTCTCTCTCTCTCTCTCTCTATATATATATATATATATATATATATATATATATATATATATATATATATATATATATATATATATATATATATATATAGATATATATATATATATATATATATATATATATATATATATATATATATATATATATATATATATATATATATATATATATATATATATATATATATATATATATATATATATATATATATATATATATATGTATAATATATATATATATATATATATATACTGTATATATATGGTATATACATATATGTATACACACATACATATATATATATATATGTATAGTATATGTATATATATATATATATATATATATATATATATATATATATATATATATACATATACGTACATATATAGCTCATGGCACAATTTTATTAATAAAGATGAGCTATAGTTCATAAGGCTTAGGGAAAATGTTGAAGGTATGGAGGGCGAAACGCAGTCGTTGGAAAGATAAACTCGGAAGAAGGAAAGGATAATGTGAGTAATGCTTTTCAAGACTCACATTAGAGTGTCAAGCAGTCAGGGGTAGTTCGTCACGAGTTCTGTGTAGTATGCTTCGAAACGACCCTCTGGTGTAGGTGAAAGCATGAATCAATGTCTGTTACCTCTGAATACCTTGAGTTTTTGTAAGATATATTGTCGATAAATTACCATGTAAAGGGTAGTGTTCAGATAGGCCTAAGTTCTAAACTTGAATCCTTTTGGTAGCTGCATATTCACTGTCATGCTTCTTGGATATCAACTCCTCCATTCCCACACATCTTCCCTCACATCTAAACGGAAAGTTATCTGTCTGTTCTTTACTTTCTTCTTATAACTCAAGAATTACACATAGGTTTCACTAAAGTATCCACCTACATTCTCAATAGGTTACCAAAACGCCTTAACAATTTTTCACAGAAGCTAACTTTTTCCAACATATTCGTTATATTCCATACTAACAGTACATGATCTTCCTAGTTTCCTTTTACCCTCATCATCGATTGACATTGCATCACCTACGGAAATGACCAACTTTAGACACCTTACCCAGACGCCTCACATCACTCCAACCATAAAAATATTTGACAACAATGGCTACATTGTTACACCCAACAAGCCACTTTCTTCTTAATAGTCATATTCTGACTGCTCTCAACAAATGACTTCTAATGCAATCTTTATCTATATGTGTGCCATTAACAGCTTTTCTCTTGATTATAAAATTTCTCACACCACAGCCACATTCATAAAAATATTTCCACACATGATTTTCTATGGCTAAATTCCCACTGCTCTCTAGTTTATCTTGTTTACAGTTTCAATCAAAGTATGCTGTACTAATTCACTATAATTAATTCACACCACCCGTGCATCTGATATCTAACCCCGTCTCTTACGACGCTCCTGATTGGCCATTGATCAGCCAGTCACAGGGCTAGAAACTCGCCAGTCTCTTCCAGCCGAGTCAACTCTACACTGCAACCTCTCCTCATGAAATATGTCTTTCAAAAGTTATAACTTTCATTACACCTCAGTTTTACCCGAAGAAAAGTAGGGTTTCTCAGTTTCATCAATAAACATTGTCAAGCCAATGATTTAAAGCTTATAATGATATATGAATTATGTACTTCAGTAAACTTAATGCTAAAATATGTATAGTGGAATAAACATGAAATTTTTAATATAAGATATATTCTTTCATTCCTTACATGACATCGCAGTGCATTTAGCATTTATCGTCTTGTGTTTCATACAATATCATAGCTTAAATGTCATGGATGACAATGCTGCCGAAAAATTATAGGCAGGGCCATCTATATGAAAATGACAAGCAAAAGATTAAGAACATTAAAATGAGCGGGGATGCGAGCAGAGATTAGCCTCATGTTTATTTCACTATGCATATTTTAGCATTAAGTTTACTGAAGTACATAATTCAAATATCATTATAATCCTTAAATCATTGGCCTGACAATGTTTTATGATGAAATTGAAAAATACTACTTTTCTTCGGGTAAAACATATTGAAAGACATATTTCATGAGGAGAGGTCGCAGCGTAGATGTTGACTCGGTGATGGCTAGAAGAGATTGACGAGTTTCCAGCCCTGTGACTGGCTGATCAATGGCTAATCAGGAGCAATGTAAGAGACGGGGCTGGATATCAGATGCACGGGTACTGTGAACTGATAATAGCTAATGTTATGCCAATTTAATTCTTGCAGTTACTTCCCACTGTCATTTTTTCTATTTCACAAAAAAGCTCATCATTTTTCTCACTCTTTCCTTCAGACAAGCCTTGCACAACCTGCAGCAATTCATGCTCTACATTCAACAGCTCCATAATATACTCGTCAAAACTACACAGGACTGCATCCACTTAAGACAGCATCTCTCCACCCGATGCTTCATTCTAAGGTCCATTTGCTCTTTAAACTACTTTTTCCAATGCAATTTTTTCTCCTCAAAGTGTATTCTAAAATAATTTCATCCTTCAATTCTCTGTGTAATTTACCCCTTTCAGTGTAGCTTAGCAGTTGCCAACACATCTCACGTTCTTGAACTTTACTAAACGTCTCATTTTGTCATACCACAATAGAGTGCTTTCGTTACTTCTGGTGTATCTATGGCCATGAGCCTTACATGCGAATCAGTTAACTTCATCTTTATATTTTGCGCCATCATTCTTCTTATATAGCATTATCACATCTTTTTTTTACCATATTTACTGGTTTTAGTTACATCTGTACCAAATTTTGAACGCTTCCTCTCCAACCAAAAATACACCCTAATGTTGCTTTTGCTTCAAAGCAATTTCGTGGTTAATGAAAAGACAAGAGATGTGGGGCTGTGTTTATGAAATAAGAAAAGGGATTATGAATGGGATGCGAGGGTGACTGATGTCTATAGATATCAAAGTAGTAGCTAGTGACAGTAAAGGGATAACACAGAAGCTGGAGACAGATCATGAAAGTGTTGATAAGAGAGGGAAGTTGAAAGGATTGTCAGCATGAGGTTAAACAGAACCTAGGTAGACAGAGTACTGGTGATTAATAAGGAGGTTAAAAGAAACGAGGGAAATTCAAACGATGATAGTAGGAACAAAGGTCAATTTTACACACACACACACACACACACACACACACACACACACACACACACACACATATATATATATATATATATATATATATATATATATATATATATATATATATATATATATATATATATATATATATATATATATATATATATATAGATAATTTGTTAGAACATAAACTCATTTTCTCTCTTCTCTCTCTCTCTCTCTCTCTCTCTCTCTCTCTCTCTCTCTCTCTCTCTCTCTCTCTCTCTCAATATTTAACCTGAGCATTTCTCCTCTCTTTCAGTTGACTTAACCTTCCCTTCGTTTCTCATTTGTTGTTTTCCCCCTCTTTCTCCCCTTTTCGTTGTTTTTTTCCTGCTCTCACTTTCCATCTCTTTCCCTCTCCCTTCGTATCTTGTTTGTGTTATTCCGGGTCAGAAACAATAGCATGAATATGTAGATTACAGCTGACCGCCATTCGGTGTGGCACTGAAAATACAAAGACTTCTCCCTTTCTTCTTTTTTCTTTTTCTTGCCCTCTCTGTATTTCGAGCAAATGAAAGTCTTCGCTTCGCCCAGATTTTCGAAATTTGTGCTAACAACGTGATTTGAGATGGTGGTAGAGAGAGAGAAAGAGACAGACAGACAGACAAACCGGCAGAGAAAAAGAGAGATGGAAACAAATGACGCACGGGCATCGTTATATTCTTTTAGAGCCTCAGAAGAAAAGAAAAGGTCTTTTGGATTGGTGTTATGGTCTGTGGAATTTTGTCACCTTTTTCTAGGTATCGCTTCGATTTCAAATATGTGTGAGAGAGAGAGAGAGAGAGAGAGAGAGAGAGAGAGAGAGAGAGAGAGAGAGAGAGAGTGTGTGTGTGTGTGTGTGTGTATGTAAGGAAATAGATCTGACAGCGTCCACGGACCAATATTCTGGAAGGTCTTGCGTCACTATGGCATTCCCGTTAAATATGTAAAGCTAATTGAAATTATCCCTGAACGAAGTAGATGCAAAGTTAATGTTGATGGGGTCTTGTCGAGTGAATTTTCAATAAAAATGGTGGGGTGCTACAAGGAAACGTTATTTCACTTTTGCTGTTTGTCCCTCTCATAGATTTTATGGTGAAAAGAATGGTCGGAGATGGAAGAGAAAGTTTAGATTGGAGTTTCGATAGAAATTAGCAAGGCTAGAATATGCAGAAAAACTGTGCTAATAGGCAAAATTCCGCAATACTTACAATACTTCCTAAACAGAATACAATCATATATCTAGAAAGACGTGTCTTTAAGAATCTAAGGAAGACAGAAGTTTTGAGGGAAGAGTACACTTAAAGAAATGATGACTTCAGATGGAGAAAGGATTTATGAGGCTCAGTTTTTAAATATTTGGGAACATTGATATCCAGTACAAGTTCTTTTAAGATGGGATTTAGTGAAAGACTAAAAAAATCAAATTAATTATGGGAAAGCTGAGTAAAATTTGGACGTCAATTGCGTAAGAAAGTTAGGTTATACATAAGTTTACTACAATCTTTATTGACTTATAGACATGAAGAGGGCGATATGTTAATGAAAACTATGTCGAAAAGATTTTGTTAATTTGAGAATAAAGCTTGAAGAAGAATATTAAGAGTTAGAAATAATACCATAAGAAATATTACCTATGAGATAATCATGGAAGGAGATGGGGATGGATTGAGCATGGCCTTGGCGCCACCCTTGTGAGAATAGTGTGATAATGTCATCCGGGCTCCTATGGGCACCGGAAGAGCTGAAGACCCAGACCAACTTGGATAGGAAGTATGAAAATAGAGGCTAATGCTAGGTAGGGATTTATGTAAGAGAGGGCACAATAAATACGTAGAGATGATGGTTCATGATGACAATGAAAATATATATATATGTATATATACATATTTATTTAATACATATATATATAACATATATATATATATACATATACATATCTAGTATACATATTTATATATACATATATATATATATATATATATATATATATATATATATATATATATATATATATATATATATATATATATATGTATATATACATATATATATATATATGTATATATATAAATTACATATATAAATACACATATATATAAAATTCTGTGTATATATATATACATATATATACTTATATATATACTGTATATAATAGCTGACTAACCCGGCGCTGTCCAGGAAATCTGTGAATGACTACCGATAAACTCTCTCTCTCTCTCTCTCTCTCTCTCTCTCTCTCTCTCTCTCTCTCTCAACTCTCTTTTCTCCTCTCTCTCCAACTAACCTCACTCTTTCCCTCTTTCTCCTCCCTAACACCCCCTCTACTCTCTCTCTCTCTCACTTTCTCTCCCTCTCTCTCACTCTCTCCCTTTCCTGTTAGGATAGATACTTCAGTTACATTGCCCAGCATTTTTGACAATTTATATTTTATCCCTTCTCACCCTCCATTCCTACATTCCTATCAGGGCTGAACTTAGGCTTTAAGGGCATCGGGAGTATCACTATTCATCTCAGCGACCTCGAAAACTGTGGATTAGACACTAATATCTGTAATTTTTTACATTTTATTTTTCACCCCTTCTCACCCTACCTTCCTATCGGGGCTGAACTTGGACTTAAAGGGCATCAGGAGTGTCACTATTCATCTCAGCGACCTCAAAAACCATGGATTAGACACATAATCTGTCGTTTTACATGTCACTTCTTTCCCACCCCCACCCCCTTTGATGCCAGTTATGTCTTACCCCCACAGTATTCTCTTCCAGATAGTAATGCTAGGTTCACACATTCACGTATCAAGACACGCATGCCCATGCACGGCGGAAAACTGGTAAGTACGTAAATACAACGTAAATGCACCGTAAATGCTATGTAAGTGCGCCAGTATGCAGGGCGACCGATATGCAACACCCAGGCGTATGCCGGGAGCCACGAACCTTTCGACCTGTTCAAAACCATGCATGGGTGGCCACGTCAACTATCATTTAGCGTGGCCCGACCGGCACAGCCTGGCGCCGACCTTGTGGTGACCACGTGCCCACTAGGACCTTACCTGTGGTCCAACACCGCTCCAGGTTCCCGCCTTGCACCGCGTGGGTCTTTGCATGGCGTGGGAGTAGACGCTGCAACTGTGCCGCACCGCACGCATCCAAGACGAATTGGCAACACTGTGACCTGGGATAAAAAGGGAAGGCAGCGCACTTGCGGGTCAATCGACACTACGTTTCTGAATAATTTTCAGTCTTAATTTTAAGTTTATTTGTTATATGTATGTGTGGGTGTGTATAGTACTTATATTATTTTTATTGTATGGTTGTGTAATGTATTTTTGTATGAGTGGCTGTATATTTTTCTTATATTTACATGTATGTTTGTGTATTATATTAAATAAATATATTTTTTCAATATTATGTCTGGCTCTATCCTCTTTCCAGTTACTAAGTATTGATGAGAATGCATCATGGTTTTGAAAAATATCTTTTATTAAATTAACTGGCACAAATATAAGTACACAAATAAAGAAGGCAAAATGAACCTGAAAAGACTATCTAAGTATACATCACTGAATTTTAAATAAGTCCAAAATACTATATGTAACATATGGGCACAGAAACAAAATTACAACAGACAGAAAAGATAAGCAAGTCATATACAATGTAACAAATATCGGAGAGAAGGAACTTTCAAAAAGATATAGAATTATCATATCAGAAAAGAATCAATGTTAAGTAATTATTACACAGGGCAAAATAACTGCAACACATACAAGTACACAAATATTAAGTTTCGAACTAAATGCATGAACAGACATTTAAGTAAATACAGTAAGTTGAACAATAAAGTATACAGGAAAGTAACTAAATCATGTTCTCCTGCCAATGCACTGAGCCTTCAGCCGATGAAAAATATTCTTTCAGCATGTTCCGTTGTTGCTTTGCATCCCTGGTTGCAGTGTTGCCGGTCACGGTTGGAAGGGCTGCTCCTAAGGACGGGTCACTCCTCCAGCTACCAGGTATGACGGTATGTGTGACGGGGTGCTCCTGATCCCCTTCTTGTCTGCGTTTTTTCTTATTGTAATATTATGCATATGAAAGCTCGTGACAGCGCAGCTTGAGGTGAGCGTAATGGGCCAGGTGGTCGAAAAACAACTACGTATTACTGCGAAACTTTCCCTAATAATCCAGGGTTGCATCCTAACAACTGCTTCAAAACATACCACACCACACGCAAGTGGACTACAAAGCAAAATACACATTAATGCCATGCCCACGTATGTAGCAATAATGAAAGTATTGGTAATTGTTTAGTAATGAATTTTGAGTGAATACTTTTCCAACTCTGGTTTAATTAACTTTTGTAAATAACTATGTTTTATGAAATGCATAAATAAATATTGTAACAACAATGTTCTTTTCATTTTGAGCTTCTAAACATTTTGAATATTAATTGGAATCATTCTAATAAGATAACACTGATAGCTATGAAAATAAAGCAAACTGATTGTGTCTGTATTTCCAGGTATAACAAATAAGGAGCAATTTTTAAATATGGTTAATTCTGATAAAATCATGAGTATGAATGTAGCAGTTATCATCAAGATATTATGTGATGCAATTACTGTGCTTTTTTAATAAGACACAGCCCTATGAGATTGACACAAAAAAATTATAAAAATAATGGAATTCCCAGCTATCATAAAAACGATGACGAACATTGAACGGAATGAATAAATGAACTGTCGAGACAAAAAGGTCGATTATCAGTAAGAAAAGATGTTTTAGAAAATGATGGTTACATAATCTGGTAACAGAATCCCGAAGGCGTCCTCCACCGTCCTGCATGCCCTACGTGGGGTCAACGTGAGGCTGACGTAACTCAGTAACGCACAACGTTACACATACGGTATACGTACATCGGTGTTACATGCTCTGCCACAAACTACTTTTGGCTGCGCCGCAGCTTGTCGGGCCACTTCCGGTAAGCGTCATGTCACGCTTACGAAGTGCGCACATTTGCGACGCACTATAATACGCTTGCTTTACTTTACGCACATCGGCCAATGTCACATATCCAGTTAGGCGGGGCTTATTCATCTCGCGCATGGTAACGTTTCACAATTTTCGGCCATGCGTGGGCATGTGTGCCTTGATACGTGAATGTGTGAACTTAGCATAAGTCATATGTATACCGAAATGAAGGTATGATAAACAGGTAAAGTTTATTTAGTTACTAAGTCCACAGGCAGAACCAGCCCCATTTCAAGGAAGCCCTTCCAACCTCCACCCTTTTTGGTGCCCTTTGGTGCTAATGATGTCTTACCCCCACAGTATTCTTTTCCAGATAGTAAGTCATATGTACAACAAGTTTGGTTGAAATTGCTTAATGCGTTTCAGAGTTATGCTGGAACGTACAACATACATACATACACTCACACATACATACATCCACTTTTAAATAATAGATATCTTTAGGTCCATACACGTCACACAGACACACACATCCTCGCACATGCCTATGTGTGTATATGTAGTTGAAATCACCAGAATGCGTTAGGTATATATGTGCCACATATATGTGCCACAGGGAAAAATTAAACAGGTTATAAATCTTGACCGGTCCCAAGGCAGCTTGAAGATGTCTTAGAAATACTAAAGAGCGAAACTGGTTAGAATTTGTATCCTATGTTTCTCTTTTCCCCCGTGATATATATATATATATATATATATATATATATATATATATATATATATATATATATATATATATATATATATATATATATATATATATATATATATATATGATAGTTTTTATCAACATCATCTGATTCATATACAAACATTAAGCTAAAAACGTCACTTTAATATGCATTGATTAAGGATAAAATATATTTTCAAAATATGTTTCGCTATGAAATTTTTCCCAGTTGATAATAAGGCAATGTTCTTAGATTATCAACTAAAAAATTATTAATATTATTATTGTTACATTATATTATTGTTCGAAAATATAATACTTCATTTGGAGTCAATTGAAACCTTATGAAGCAAGTTTAATAGAACTGTATTCCAAAATAATATATTATAAAATAAATATATATATATATATATATATATATATATATATAATATATATATAACAAAAAGGTATATATATATATATATATATATATAAAACATTAATGGCTACAAATTTCCTTTCATATCCAATTTTTCTCCTTCTTGAAGTAATATATTTTTCATATGTTACGTGTTAAGAAATTTTGCCTGACAATGAAATGTGATATCATAAAGTACGCCTATTATTATCAACTAAAAATGTAAGCTTTCCATTCATTTTACATATAAACTCTCGAAAATATATTACTTATGCTCTTATCTTGAGCTGTGTTCTGAATTGGGTCTATTAAAGGAAACGTTTTTAGCTTAATGTTTGTATATGAATCACGGTGATGTGATAAAAAAACTTCATATATATATATATATATATATATATATATATATATATATATAATATTATATATATATATATATATATATATATATATATAATCAATGCATTTAAAGTGGTGCTTGAAAAAGATCTTTGCTATTAAACAGATAAATGTTGGACCAAGATATCTATCTATATTTACATATACATATATATGTATATATATATATATATATATATATATATATATATATATATATATATATATACATATACATAAATATGTATCATGTAAATATTTTCCCTAGATATCTTGGTCCAACATTTATCTGTTTAATACTGAAAAATCTTTCAAACCACTTTTAAATGCATTGATTAAAGATGTTCCTTAAATATATGGAAAAAAATAGGAATTCGCTATGAAATACTTTTCCCATCTAAAACATTATTTATAATGTTCTTAGATATTGTATTTATATTAACATTATTAATATTATTATTGTTACTGAATTATTATTATTGTTCGACAATTCCTAATGTTCATTTGGAGTCAGCTTAAAAAACCTTACCTTGACAAGCAAGCTTCGGCAGAACTGAATTCCAAAATAGGTAACAAAAATAAAAGACAGATCCAAGAGAATAGCAAATAAGGAACTAAAATGTAAAGACAAATCAACAAAAAGGTGAAATACATACGCACAGGGTGGAAAAACAAAGGTAATGGCCTGGGGAAGATTTCCCTACTGCATCCCCAATCTAAACACATTTTTATCCTTCTTGACAGTTATATATTCTTCGTTGTTACGTGTTAAGAAATTGTTGCCTGACAATTCTCTTATTCTCAGAAATGTTCGAATATCATAGAAGTACAGCATATTACGACCTCACCTCTGTTTGTAAGCTTTCCATACGAGCATTTTACCTTTAAACTCTCGTGAATTATTCTTATGCTCTTATCTTGAGCTGTGTTCTGTGCAATGGGTCTTTAAAGGTAAACAACTTTCAGGCCCCGCGTTACAAATTTCGTGTTGCTACGAGGGTGTACTGAAAGTAAAACGCCTGCCAGGTCAGAAGTCCTTCATTATCAGGAGACATATTCAGCCAAATTCACGTGTAGATTAACTCGTTGTCTACACTGTTATCGCCATCACAGCTTTCAACGCTGCGCGACATAAAGGGCCTCAGTGAAATTCCTCCTCTCCTATCTTCCCTGCCCTTTCACGTCTACTAATCTCCACTTATCTTCTGCTTCCCGTCTCTTAACTCTCATCCAAGTTGCGCGGGATCTCGCAACTCTTGTGGTGCACAAAGGAGCCCAGCTGACATTATCACGTACCATTCTCCCTGGGGTGGTGAGAAGAACATGTCCAAGCAACCTTCATCTTCCCTTTATCATTACCTCATCTACATACAGCATCATTTTGTATCTTTTCCCTTCACATTCGGCCATCTGACTCATAACATTCTTCTTAAAGCTTTTCTCTCCAACTGACAAAATCTTCTGGAAATAGTTTTATTGTCATACCATGATTCATATCCGCGTAGCAGCAATACTGATCGTACTAGAAAAATATATATACCTACTTTCTTATGTAATGCCATTCTATTTGATTTCCAAATCTTATTCAGCCTACCCGTTGTCTGATTTATTTTCTTTTTTTAACTTTCACTTAAATCTACTTCATGAGAACATGTATTGGATATTATTATTACTGAGTATTTGAAAGACTCTACTTCATTCATTCATTCATTCTCCGTCCTATTTTACTTCTTGCCTCTAATAGTATTCTGTTCTCATTATTTCTGTTGTTATCAGATTTATTTCAAGTCGCATTTCCATAGATGAATGGTGCCCCGTATTCAACAAGATTTGTAAAGCATGGGGTTTTCACTATGACCTTTCTTTGCAATCTTTGCTAAGACCTCCAGTTCTCAATCACAAGGCTTGGCTTCCTCCTTCCTTATTCTACAAAACGTTTTTACTGAAACTCGAGAATTATTAGTTTAAGAAATACGCGATCCCGGTCCTTTTCGAGATTTTCTTTAAAACTTGAGTATCATCTGTTGTCCCTGCAGAAACATTTCTGAACATTTTCACCCCTTTCAATAATTAACGTGATTAAGTCAATTTATAAGTAACTTGCCCATTTGAAACTTGTGATAACTTTTCTTTTGCGCAACTTTGCATTTCCCGTAACCTTTACAAGTAAAGTCAGAAATCTGAGGACAATTTCCGCAAGATAACACGAACTCCCAAGCAACTCAGAAGAAACAAACAGATTATTTGCTCTCGAAATTTTAGAGAATATTGAAGTTACTATGTATCAAAGGAGGCTGACCTTTGGTAGTGAAAAATAATACAACTAATTGTTGCTTTATTTAATTCACTAAATCGGACACGTCGCGCGCCATCTCTGTTCTGTGTTTTAGGCAACATTTTCTGGATGCATAAGTGATCATGGTTAAACCTCTCTCTCTCTCTCTCTCTCTCTCTCTCTCTCTCTCTCTCTCTCTCTCTCTTTTATGTGTGCGTGTATTGTTTCAAGCAGTTGTACCCGTAGCTACCGTCACACGAGCAGAGAAATTTCGTGTATAACCAAAGCTTTCATTTTATAGGCTACTCATACTGTAGGTAGTACCGAGAATTATTACACTACTTTCTCAAGATCGTTAATCACGTGATGGTTAGACGCATCAACTCAAGTAAATTTGTTTGAAAGTACGTTCTTGGCTGTGCTTCTCAGCTTAACGGAGAAATAGGAAGAATATAAATAGTATATCAGGCAACTACCATTATACATGATTATATACACATAGTCACATACACACACTAATATATGTATGAAATGTATATATAAATATATATATATATATATATATATATATATATATATATATATATATATATATATATATGTATATATACAGTATATATTACACACAAAAGTGACACACACACTGCACATATATATATATATATATATATATATATATATATATATATATATATATATATATATATATATATATATATATATATATATATATATATATATATAGATATGTATAAGTACACCAATGTTTATTTCAAGATACCGTCCCGAGGACATCAGGTAACTAATGATCGTTTCTTTTGAGCCATTAAGTAAGGGTCTTGTAAAGTGTATCAGCTATGTACCTTTATCGACACACACACACACACATACACATACACACACACACACACACACACACACACACACATATATATATATATATATATATATATATATATATATATATATATATATACATATATATATATATACATATATTAACTTTATCACTTACACAATTGTTCTGTGCATTAATACAATTACTAACAGGACCTCATTAAAACTAGATGGTATCTAGGGAGATATTTATTCAGGAAAAGTTACAAGCTTTCTAAGACCAACAGTCCTCATCGTCAAGTATCCGACGATGATGACTGTAAGTCCTAGAAAGCTTGTAACTTTTCCTGAATAAATATCTCCGCTAGATACCATCCAGTTTTAATGAGGTCCTGTTTGTATGTATATATATATATATATATATATATATATATATATATATATATATATATATATATATATATATATATATATATATGTGTGTGTGTGTGTGTGTGTGTGTGTGTGTTTGTGTTTGTATGTGTGTCTGAACTTTTATTTTTAAAGTGCACTGAAATGCAAAATATGGAAAATACTTATGTGCAAATAAACCACAAAGGTAACGTAGACTAACAATTGCCTCCTTTGCAAGACAGTCTTCTGTTTCTTATCTGTCCACTGGAAGTGGCAAGCTCCATCTGTTCCGCTGTATCAAAGTAGGCCCGTAGCCAGGCCTACTTTGATCGCCTTCCAACAAATTTTATCCTTCATGGTAACTACTTAAGTTCAGTGTATGATGGACGTTAATTTTCATGTAGGTAGTGGTAATTGACTGATAGATTTTTAAATTCCATAATAAGAGATAGGCACCAAGCAACACGTCACGATCTCGTAATCTCTTAGCAATTGCACTTCAGTATTATTTCATGAAAAATTAAGAAATAAAAACATCTTCACAGTTGAAAGAACGCGAGAAAAAATGCAGATAATTTCTCAGAAGGTGGATCTTTCAGTGCGGGTGGAGGGAGGGGGGTCCTTTCCGACCCCTCCACCCCTCTCCCCAGGGCTACATCCCTGCAAAGGGCTGAAGGGGAAGGCAGCGATGATGTCATTATACATCGAGCAATGTTTGTTTTCCTTTGAAAGCATTCCAGCATCTGCCAGGAATTTACGGTTGACATAATTCCTCCATTAACTCTGTAATCTGTATATTGCCCGGACATAACCTTGCCTGGATTTATGCTTCAAAGCCGGTGTGCTCCGACCGCCATGAGTCAAGACCACTATCAACTGAATCAAGGGAACTCACTCGTATGCAAAGGAGTTCAGTTATCTTCTTATTTCTAGTCTTTTGGTCTCTGTTTTTGAGCCGTTTTCAGTTGTAGGAATTTTAAGTTATTTTCACTATCGTGATTTCTATTTCTAGTTTCTTGTATGTTTTTATTTTCCCTACTGGCAAGAATTTCACTTTTCTTTCGTAGCCACATTTTTGAACATCTCTACTTTTATGAACCTTCCAGATAAATACTATGATCACTAGATATTCAATCAGTTTAGTTTCACTTTTAAGCACTTGTTTTTACAAACAATACTGAGACTCAATTCCATTTTCAGTTAATTTCCACTCAGATGAACTTTACTTTAAAACTGTTTTTAGTCACTTAAATATTGTTTTCAACCTATTTTCATTTTATAATGCTTCCATGCTGTTCCTTGCTACACGAAATATATTCTTAAGTCGTCTGCTTCTAGGAAATTTCACTTTTTAAAAGTTCTATGAATATTTTTACAAATTACTTAAGATTTTTGAAAAATTGCTTATAAATACAGAGGCAAATGAGGTCAGTTTTCCTATGACATGGGAACTCGTCAGAATAAAGTAAGAAAATTTACAGCAATCAGGACTACAGTTATCTCCACGAATGAAGTTGGAGGGAAGTTATGTTGCACTGATGTCTGCCTGTCTTTGTGTGTGTTTTCAGGATATATAATGAACAAGTTAAAAGAACTGAATTAAACCTCACAGATATTTTCATCGGGCGATCTTTCTTATAAATTCCGATTACCAGTCCTGAGATATTTTACCAACACATGTATACACGCGAACTTTTAAAATTGGGATTTTTCGCAGGGTATGATATTTTACACAAGCTTTGACTAAGGTTTTGCTTGCTCTTGACTGTTATTGCTGCTTTGTACGACTGCATGCACTCTGTTTAACACGGTGTATGCAACTCTGCTTTAAATAAACGGGGCACAACCAAAATAGTATTTCGTCTGCCTCCGTTGTGTCCCCAGTGGTTCGCCCGGGTTGGATCAGAAATAAAACAAAATTCGAGAGAATTATGTACACTGCTTTCTGTAAGTGAGCATGCGCATTCGTGCGGTTGTGAACAGTATACATACACTCGTCAAACTTTATTTTCATTTTTTTCTTTTTTAAAGTGATGGCAAATAAGTCAAAAAAATTATCAAAACGAACTTTAGGCCTGGCCGGCAAAGTAAAGGTAAGCTTCTGAAGAAACGTGGTCCAGATTTTGCGTGAGAAACAGAAAAAGTGTAATAATTAGAAGACTTGGCAGGAATATCTGACGGTCTATCAAGGTCTGCCCGTATTGACAGGTTGATAGAAAATAGTCAAAAGCAGTCGGCATGGACACTGAAATTTTTTTTTCAGAAACAGCTATCAACATCATGCGTATGTTAGGGGTAACATCAATTAAACCAGTTATTGACCATTGTTCACAAGTATACTTTCCCCACTGAACCAACTAGATCCAAAGAAAACGACCCCAAGACATGCCACTTAAATTCACAATTAGTTGAAAACTTACTCGACGTTCTATGTTGTGGTAGACTGGAAGTGATAAAACTCGGTAGCTTCCAACACAGTTATGAATGGTATGAAATTTTATACATTTAAATCTAAGAGGGCTTGGTTCCAGGTCTACCACTGCACACCCTAGAAACAAGAACTCTTTACCTTTAAATTCCGTAGCAATCTGAGAAGTCCCTCGATCAGTTCCATAGCAGAATGAAGCTGAGATCTCCCCAGCATCATCGTTTGCTCACAGGGCCTCTAATTTATGGAACTCTGTCTGTTTCTGCTTCCCAGCTATCACAAATCAACAAGATCTCATATTTGAAAGTAAGTGAGTCCCAAGATATCCTGTTAAATAAGCAAAAGTGCAATGATTCCAGCCACTTTGGTTATCCCTGTACGGGGTGTGGTTCTAACTCGATTTGACACCTGGCATTCAATTCCAGAGCCAGGTATAACATCACTGTTTTCGACAACCAGCAAGATTGCAAAGTAGTTGCGCTCAGATCGTTCTGCTAGGCACGATATCATGTTGGGTATCGGATGGGTGGGGGATGGTGGTGGATAGTTCGCCACTCGACCAGGTCACACGGCTCCGTAGGTGAAGGTTAGGTTAAAGGAAATTTAGAGTAGAAAGCATCCCTATTGAAATGTCCTTGATCTGCTTTTAAGTCAATGCACAATGGGTCCTGGCAAGTTAACTTCCCCCTCCCCTTTCCCCTCCATCTTCCCCTCTCCCCTCCCCTTCCCTTCTTCTCCCCTCCCCTCCTTCCTCCATCTCCAGAGGATTGGAACTAATCTACAGGTAAATCTATAGATCTGGTTTGGATTCCCGAGGGGAGGAGCAATGTGGACAAGTTCCTTTAAAATTCATTGTCTCTTTCGACCTCATCAAAGAGTTAGATACCCATTAAATACTCGGTTATAAGGATTCGCTACCAATGTGAAGAAATGGCTGAGGCTAGCAGCCACATGGGGATAGACTTTCTGAAAACAGGAAAGCTAAATCCTTCAGGCTACCTCTTCTGAAAGAAAAGAAATTACTCATTACTGAAAAAGTGTATGTTTACATCATATAAATATATACATATAAATATATATATATATATATATATATATATATATATATATATATATATATATATATATATATATTTATATATATATATATATATATATATATATATATATATATATATATATATATATATAAATTTATAAAAATGTATATATATATATATATAAGTATATTTACATATATATATATATAAAATTTATAAAAAATGTATATATATATAAATAATATATATATATATATATATATATATATATATATATATATATATATATATATATATGCGTGTGTGTATATGTGACTTAAGTAAATAAAAAATTGTACTTGTAAAACATAATTCACAAGAAACACTAACATGCTTAAAAATAATGAACATGCTGAAGGAAACGTTGGAATAAAAAATAAAAAATAAAAAAAATCACCAACAACAAAGATAGACCAAGAGAAAATTTCTATAAGATTTCTTATCAGGATAATGTAGTTTGACTCCCATGTCAAGAAGTGAAAAATTGGATCCGAATGGACCAGTTAGGGTGTCCTAGACAGGTGAAACGCGAGAGGAAAAGAAGGGCAGGAAAATAGAAGTGATCGACCCGGTGTATGATGCATTTTTGATTACCCAGCTGTCTTGGTTTAGGAAATAATTCAAAGTCTCATGCAATCTCAGGACCTAAGCCGAAGTCCAGCTTACATCTTGTATATACTCTCCTGCAAATATCTTTTTGTTTTAGTTTTCTGTAAAAGAAAACTATTGTGACGGTTTTGTCTGTCCGTCCTCAGATATTAAAAAATACTGAGGCTAGAGGGCTGCAAATTGGTATGTTGATCATCCACCCTCCAATCAATAAAATATACCAAATTGCAACCTTCTAGCCTCAATAGTTTTTATTTGATTTAAGGTTAAGGTTAGCCATGAATCGTGCGTCTGGCAGCGCTTTCCGGAGGCGTACGTCGTACTTCCACTTGACCGCATCTGGGAAGCAACTGATCACTGACCGGTCGTAGCTGATAGTTTTATTCAGCATTACACGCTCAACAGAAAAGACGCAACTTTAACTTGTTTTCTCTCTAATCGGATTATTTCATCTTTGTAATAATAGGTCTCCTCTGCATCTGCCCTTTGCTTGCTTCTCTGTGGAGGTTGTGATTTCCGTTTAGTTTTTCTGCCTGGTTGTGTCTGGCTGTTAATCTGTTTGTCAGTAGAATCACACGGACACTGACTTGCCGGTAAAAACTCGGTGGAATGATTTATCAGGTGACCTCAAACTGATTAAGGACAAAGGTCAAGGTCGAATAATTTTGGTGTTTTTAAATCTTTATACATAATTTCGTATCCTTTTCATAGTTATATTTTATAACAGTAGTTTCGTGCTCCAAGTTGACATACAAAGGTCACAGGTTAAGATCATACAATTTTGACAGATTAAATGCTTTATAGAAAGCTATACATTTGCTGTATCCTCTACTATCGATCCCTAATCATTATGAATATGTTTACCAAGTTTTCCAATGAAGATCATCGCTCAGGGTACAATCATGTTTTAGGTGACTGAAATTATTCACTAAAGGTTTTATATACGTATTGATTGATTTTTGTTTTGATAATTTATAACAATTATTCCATAGTAATTATGAGTCAAGTTTGTCATTTAAAGTTCAAAAGTAAAAGTCACATTTTGATGATTTAAATATTGCACACTCGGATGGATAAGGATGATTGGAGTCAGGAAGGGCATCCGTACATTAAAAAAAAAAAATCCTAACAAGACCAATTATGAAATAAAGTTTTTAAGACAGAAAACTCACTAATCATTATATCTGCTGGCGTTTCGGCATTTTAGATATTTCTAACCTGGCTACATACTTTTGTAATATTACGCCAGGAATTTCTTAATCATTTGTTATATTGTTTTTGATTTTAGAAGATCAAAGTTCTTCTAAGTGCAGATTTTCAGATGCTTATGTGCTTTATAACTTGCTTATTTGTATGTGGTATCCTCTTCATAGTGTGATAATTGCCTTGTAATTATGTATATAAAAAAAAAACTTTAACCTCCAAAGGTAAAAGGTCAAAGTCTGAGGCTGTCGATGGTTTAAAATTCGTACCTAGCTGTGGTAAGACCCTCATGAGGATTAACTTCTTTTAGTCCGTCATTTTCAGACAAAGGTTAGGGTCAAAACAGGTTATCATTTTTCCTGTGATTTTCAGCCATTTGAATCTGCATGCTTTCCAGCCCTGTTTACGTGAAAAGACAAAAGAATTCTGTGCGAATAAATTACATCCGTTGTCACCTAAATGGTAACGTGAAATGTATTTCATAACTTGTAAAACAGTTTTCTTATATTTAGATATAAACATTTGGACAAATCACATAACTAGCTTACATTTCATTCGCACTAGTTTCATTAGAAGCTCCACAAGTTATTTCCATTATTCTTTTTAATATTAAGAATCCCTTGCCCCTGTGAGAGTACGACTCCCTCGAAAAATCAGCAGTCACTCCCACAATCATGCATTAAAAAAGTGTTGATTCGCGGATGAACCCCCGTGCAGAAAACTTTAACAGTGTTAGCTGCTTCATTTACTTATACAAAAGGCTCAAGGACGGAGTAAAAGTGAAAAATTAACTAAGTTTTCGTTGTAGAGGAGAGTTGAAAATGTGGCTATTAATGTAATTCAGGCAAGCAAGCTAGGTACGCAAGATATTAGAATAATATAGAGTGGAAGGGGTTTGAGTAAATATGAGAATACTGGTGGAAGCCACTTTTGAGGACGTGAGGAGGGTAATTAGGTGGTAGAAAAATAGGAGTTCACCAGGCTTTAATAGAGCTGCGAGTAAGATGCTGAGGTATGATAGAAAAGATGTCATTGAGTGACTGACAAATGTCTGTAGGGTATGTCTTGGTGAGGAAAAGGTTCCAATGTAATTGGGTAAGAAGAAAGATTGTTTCTTAATTATACCTTGTATAAGGATAAAGGTTAATTGATATAATTCAATTCTTCAGTGGTATTGTCTTTATTTCATTTAAAATAGATATTTAAAACCTACAACAAGAGTTGGGATACCGAAAGTCGACTCCTTGTGGCTACGAGTATTTTTACCAGCAGTAAAATATTTCAAATCTTGCTAAGGTTCTTCAGTTACATACAGTGTCTTTGTACCTTAGCTGTTTGCATATTTCGTCAAGGTAACATTGCCTCTTCAGTTCTCTTGAAGAAAATCTGTTCAAAACATTTATATCTTACCATGCATTTGACAGTTCAGGCAGCGTGCAGACACTTCACAATTTTTTATTGCGCTGATCTGTCTTTCAAGATCAAAATGCCGATATCGTAATGACAATTATCATACAGTCCTTTAGGCAAGATCTCTTCAGTCCTTCTTGCCCCGTGTTTTTTTTCATCTTCATTTATGCGTTTATATTATCTTATTATCTTTATTGATGTTATGTTTGCAGGAGTTCACTGTAGGCAGTGCTGAAGTTTCTTTGCAGCGCTCGTTTGACCCCGAACTATACATATTGCTTTCTGTCTTTTACTCTTCCATTCGCTCCTTTTGGTCTGTTCCTACCAACGATCACATAAGAACAATAGTCTGGGCACAGCCATTTAACAAGCATTACGGGAGATGTAGCCATTGCCGCCATCTTTGTGTAGGATAGAAAAGCCAAGCCGGGCTCGGAGTAGTAAAAATTTTAATGCGGGCTTATCAAATATTTTGTGACCTAACCTACTTAGGAATAAGATAAAATTTTGAAACTTGACATAAGTGAAAAGCATACGTTATGAATGCTATCAGTATCATTAAAAATATTAATAACTGCTTCTTTATATTTTTTACAGTTAAATAAATTTGAAATGTTTATGAGTTTTAAATCGTGACCTGAAAAAGTTGCTTTATGATGAGATTTTTAATTTTTGAGGCAGAGACGTCACCAAAGCGACAAAATTGTAGCTAAAGAGTTAAAGCTTCTGAATTATATTTTAAAAAAAAAGATTGTGTAGTTTGGCTAGTATTTTAATTCTCACTTGTGACAAGCAATGCCTTCAATCTTTCCCTTGTTGAAGCTGCCAAAAGCAATGCAAGACAGGCATTGCAAAGCCTTGTGCACTAATGCAGTCTACAAGACAACAAGACAGGGTAAGACACAAACGGGCTAGGCACACAGCACCTGCTATGTGACTGAGAGACTGACTGCTAGCTTGCCTGGCTAGATCAGAAAGCACTCGCCACTAGGGCGAGTCATCCCCGGCCGCCGCCATCTTGGTGTTGGTAGCGCTCACAGGGGGCTTCATTTATCGGATCCTGTGCCCAATCTGTTGTTCTTATGTGATCGTTGGTTGCCAATTAGCCATCCAACTTCTTTAGTCTTGTCTTGGTCCAGTTTTGACCTGCCCTTTAAGAACAAATCCCTCGGCCAGCTATGATCTTATAGATGTGACGTTTCACAGTGATCTGATTAGATCACTTTGAAATCAAGTGTGACAATTTTGATTTCTATCATAACTGTTAGACCAGTTCAGCTCATTTGATTGATACTTTTGACTTTAAAAAATTAAGTTGCACGTAATCCCCTTTATAAGAAAAACCGACGTGTAAAAAAAAAAATAACATGTGAGGACAATATGGGATATTTTGGAGCAAAGTTTATTAAAGCTGAGAATGTGCTAAGGGAAATAAAAATTGATAACTTTTACTTTTGTCCAGATAAAATAGTAAGAGTTCCAGATGCAGATAACTGATTAAATTCTATTAAAAACAAAAGTTATCATGCTGCATTTATCAGTGGAAGCCATCGGCTATGCAAATATTTTCCTTGAAAATTTATAGCCTTCGTTGTTTCAGTAATGAATATTATATTGCCTTAGTTTTACTGTATTTAATAGCAAACTGCAATACAATGGCAAGGGTTGTTTTATAGTCCCACAATAAACGTTTGGCATCTGACTTTTGCCAAGTTATCCAACCTTTACATCAAGTTTCGTGATATTTTAACTTACAACATTTTAGCAAACGATATCCCAAATTCAAGAAGAAAAAGAACAATATCATTATTCCTTAGACAGTCGGACGGTAACGAATGGCAGCTGTTCCCATACTTCATTATGCAGAAACCGAACTTGTATCGAGTTTGTAACAAGATTTCCATGGCATTTCCACAAGGAGAGATTGCTTATGTCTGCATCAATGAAAAATTTTGCATAACGGGGTACCTAACTGAATATCGAAAGAAATTGACAGTTCACTCGATACAAATCTGGATTTCCTTGTTTCCTTTGCAACTTTGTTGCTACTTTGGTCATGTGTTTCTTTATCTGCAATATATATTTATAAGTATAAGCAGGCAGTAATTAGAAAGACAAACTTTTCGCTCGCTCTGAAGCAAGAACTCTCAGATTTAGAAGTACTGCTTTATGACAAGCGGCAGTTGATAGAAGTGAAATTAATAACAAAGGCAAAATTAAAATAGATCTTATTTTGAGTTGTCATCTCTTGATAGATCCTAAAATTCTTAATATCACGTTGATATTTAGCCTGAAATGTATATATATATATATATATATATATATATATATATATATATATATATATATATATATATATATATATATATATATATATATGTATATGTATATATATATATATATATATATATATATATATATATATATATATATAATCTACTGGTCACTTTACAAGGTATACATGTATTGGTAACAGAAAGAATGATCATAATTATCTCGATTTCTTCTTATTTCTTATATTGTCATTTTGAATTCTTGGATCATTAAGATCAAATAAAGACTTCCAACTAGTAAGTATATTCAAAACTCGCGCATTGGGTTATGAAGTAAAGCTCAGATTCATAATTATATACCTGGGAGAAGTGGTCAGTAGATTCTTTACATATATTTCAGCCTAAAACCCTATGCTACTATGGCGACGATGGATCTATTCCAAGCCATGTCAAAAGCATCTGAATTCGAAAAATATGCACCTTTGTAGACAAACCCAGTGCGTGGTGCTTCTTTATTTGATTTAATTTTGTTTATAGTGGCAAAAGTATCCAAAAAGTGGACAAAAACGAAAGGTTAAGAGGTCATTGTGATATATATATATATATATATATATATATATATATATATATATATATATATATATATATATATATATATATATATATATAAATATATATATATATATATATATATATATATATATATATATATATATATATATATATATATATATATAAATATATATATATATATATATATATATATATATATATATATATATATATATATATATATATATATAAAATCTATCCTTCTCTGTGCATATAAGAAACTCTTAAAAAAAAAAGACCAAGAAAATCATAAATATATAATTACGGCTATCCTTCTTAACGCTTCTACCACTTTAGTTGCCACATGGCTATATATGAACTAAATCAATGAGATCATAAAATAGGTTAAAAATATTCAGTAAAGCATAAAATTTTGGTAACAGGAAAAAGGGTCAAACGACTAAAGGGAAAACATTTGACTCTTAACAGAGACGTGAAAGCCCAGTACCTCTGAAACTGTCCAGAAATTCGTAGGCAGCGGTTGAGCTGATTGTTTATTTGTTCTGCCCCAGCTGAGAGATGAACACATGAAAAAGAAATTCGGGTTCTCGACTTACCACCTCTGTGGACGCCAAAGCATAAATGAATCGTGAAGCCGACTCTCCTTGATGTTGTTGTAGAATGCAAATGAAAGCAAATATATTGAAGTTTACTGCAAGCAATATTTTGTGTAGCAGGTCGACACTTACAGTAGTCCATCGGCTATTGAGGCAATAACAGGAGAGGAAAAAAAGTTAAGTATATCTTAGTTTAACCAGACCACTGAGCTGATTAACAGCTCTCCTAGGGCTGGCCCGAAGGATTGGATTTATTTTACGTGGCTAAGAACCAACTGGTTACCTAGTAACGGAACCTACAGCTTATTGTGGAATCCAAACCACATTATGACGAAAAATGAATTTCTATCACCAGAAATAAATTCTTCTAATTCTTCACTAGCTGGTCGGAAAGTCGAACGCTGGGCCAACAGCGTGCTAGTCGAGAGCTCTGCCTACCCTTCCAACGAAGAACTAACAGGAGAGGAACCAGATATGCAACTGCATATGCTTGGCGTTGCAGCATACACCTCTGCACTCCAAACAATGATTTCACCCCCTGCATGCCTTCCTTCTTTAGGGATCCGAACCACTGACCACTGAAACAGTAGGATGACACCGAGACGATTCAGTTACTGAAGGCACAAAAAGAAGTGAACAAGATATGCAGCTTCAAGTCCGCGGGGGAGGAGGACTGACTGTGTGTGTCCACTCACTATACAGTAGGTGGGGTAGGGAAGGGAAGGGGTGGAGTCTTATAGCTGTGCATTGTGCCTGCTATGATACCATGCACATGCAGTTGCATTATCTGGCTCTTCTCCTTTTACTTCTCAGTAGCTGAATGGACTAAGCATTCATTTATACTTTAGATGGTAATATATGTGTATGCATATATATATATATATATATATATATATATATATATATATATATATGTATATGTATATATATATAT
>NC_089763.1:54517586-54522586 GCF_040412425.1 Macrobrachium rosenbergii
CGAGATTAGTTTGGAAGGGACAAGGTGTCTTGTGCGACACCAGAATCAACATAAAGATTAAAGGAAGAGTGTATAAGGCAGTAGTGACACCAGCTTTGATGTATGGAGCAGAAAAGTGGCCGATAAAGAGAGCGCAAGAGAATAAATTGGATGTGGGAGAGATGAAAACGCTCAGGTGGATGTGTGAAGTAACAAAAATGGACAGGATCAAAAATGAAAGAATAAGAGGAACTAGTAAAGTCGCAGAACTATCAAAGAAGGCCCAGGAAAGAAGACTGCAGTGGTATGTTCATGTGATGAGAAGGGATGAGACATGTAATGAGGAGAGTGATGCAGATGGAGGTGCCTGGTGGGAGAGCAAGAGGATGACCGAAGCGGAGGTGGATGGATATAGTTAGAGAAGACCTGAGCGACAAAAAATTGTCAGAAGACGATGTGTTTGACCGAGCTAGTAGAGGAACGCTGTCAGAAACATCGACCCCACATAGAAGTGGGAAAAGATGCAGAGAAAGAAGAAGATATATATTTTCGATTTCATGGAACTGATTTTACTAACTGCACTAGATTTTATTCCCTGAAGTTTTGATCACTCGACATTATTTCAGCTCGATTTATCAGTTTAGCTGCTTATCAACGTTCATGTGACAATTTTTATATGAGAAGTTTCGTTCCATAGGCCACGTGATTTTGTCGTCTTGATATTCACCTTTGCTGCGAAAGAGGAGGGGTTCGATCCCAGACGCAACATGGCACTCTCAGATATGCTTGCTCTATCTCTTTCGTGTTTCGTAGAACATAAACAATATATTATATGTCAGATAGTAAGCCGAATGCTGTGGGACACACCAGGGCAGATAAGCGTACAGGATTAAAAGCTTCATCCCTTAAAGCTTCATAAGGGCAACACCTTTTGGACCTACTGCTTTTAAAGGAAAGGAGTCATATGTGTATGTATGCACACACACACACACACACACACACACACACACACATATATATATATATATATATATATATATATATATATATATATATATATATTCATAATACACGCACTTGCACACACATACACACACACACACACACACACACACATATATATATATATATATATATATATATATATATATATATATATATATACACACTGCGTGCGCGCACACACACACACAAACAAGTATGTCCAAGATGTGAAGAATTCAAGGAGTTGCAAGGGCATTGTGTTTTTACGTATCTTTTAACAACTGACCTGTAGATTATATATATATATATATATATATATATATATATATATATATATATATATATATATATATATATATACACATATATATATATATATAATGTGCGTACGTGTGTGCATTTACGGAGGGAGAGAAAGTGATAACGTGAAAGTACAATCATTAGAGTCTGATAGTACATACAATACAATTCTGTCATACACACATATTCTTCTTACATACATATATATGCATATATATATATATATAATATATATATATATATATATATATATATATATATATATATATATATATATATAATATAATATAATATACAGAGAGAGAGAGAGAGAGAGAGAGAGAGAGAGAGAGAATCATTGTAAACCCTTGTTGGGCACCAATTGAGTGATCGTCCGAACTGATGATGAAATGTACTCGGTGTCTTTAATAACCCTAAAAGCAGGAACCATCGAACTGAATATCCTCTAAATGTGGTTGCAAGACAAACGTAAAGACTCCTTTTGATGTGAAGTAAAACCACTTCCCCGTAGTGTGGTTTACGTCAGACGTCTTGAAATTGTCTCACACTTATCTGATAATCTTTCACGATAAGATATTGCCTATGATGTGGTCGTTTTTAAGTACGTTTTTCTCTTTTTCAGTTCTTCCAATGAAATTCCTAAATCTAGAAAATATTTACCCCTATGAAAGAGGAGCTTGCCTAGAACAGTAGAGCCTCTGAAACAACCGGAGTGTTAGGCGATGGCTGTTAGGTTACTCTAAACAATGACAACGTTGTTGGGCACAGTGCCTTGGTCGAGGTACCAGTTAGTGAAATATTAATCGTATTACTTATGTATTTCATTCACTAATAACTTACATGGAATGGAACTTAATTGAATGGAATTTTGTGAAATCTCATTATTCAGAACTGCCATATATTGTCACAGGGCACTCAGTTCAAAACCCCCGAATGAAAATAAATATCGTTGGCAATCGTCAACCAACGAACTCCGTCGAACCGTTCAGTCAAGTTGAATCTGTGTAAGGTGACGCATACGCCGGTCGTGAATGTACGTAAACTAATGAGCTTTGTGATGTAGTGAATAATTTATCGAACAATCGTGAAACTTAAGAACAGTGAGTGTGTCGCTCGCATTACTTTCAGAAAAAAAGTGAATTCCTCCAACCTTACGTAGCCTATTGCGTTTGTTTGTGTAAGCCCGAAGAGTTGCCCTCACTCGGTTTAGCATTTGATAAGTAACTGTGTTAAGTGTCTGCATGTGTTTGATGGTTTTATTTTAGTGAGCGAGAATTCGATGGTGGTATGTGAGCTCATTTGCAAATAATACTAGCCCATAGTCAAGGTTTGGCAGCAATCTTCATTAGCCCTATGCAATCTTGGACCCTCGAAACGTTTCCTTGATAGCTTACGCTCAAGGGATGATCTCCTCAGCGTAGGCCGAAGCATTGATACTAGTGGCATAAGACCTTTTCGCTACTTGAAAGAATAGGCCCACTTGGCAGGGCAAAAGTCACATGGGTTAACATGAATCCCAAAGTGCATATTGAGAGTTGAGAAGCAAGTCGCATGATGTTCTACAATAGGCTGAAATCTTAGAAGCCAGTCGAGTATATTTTGTAATAACCTAATTACGAAATTGGATCCAAGAATGTTGCACTTGCGTTTCATTTGTCTTGTTTGGTAAGTAGCCTACCTGAACTTCACGTCGACTCATTCTTTCTTTAGGAAAAGATCTTTGTAGTATAATTAATAATTTTCGTTCTTCTAGGCTTAGGGCTTTTTATTGTAATATATAGACTTAACCACGTTCGGTAATTCTACAGGTATCGTGTCTTAGTCTAGTGAATTTTTTTGACTGAGCCGTATAGAAAATGGTGTGTATATTTCAGTGCAGGTGAGATAATTTGAAAAAAATTAGTCTTTTGTTTATGTTTGTACGTTCATCACAGGAAAATAATTATGGCAATAGGCAAATTCACCTAAACAAAAACATTATTGTGTAGTCTGCAGATTCCCTCGACGTTGCTTTTTTTTTTTATAGCTGCATCGTCACAAGGAGAACATTTAGAAACCGATCCACCATTTAAGACAAATCCAATTCTGAGCTTCAGTAATCCACTTCGAAATGCCCATTTTGCCTTTGACGGCAAAGGCAAAAAGGGTATTTCGAAGTGGATTACTGAAGCATAAGGCTTCATTTAAAGTAGGTCCACTTCCATTTTCAAGTTCTATGGCGAGATCTTTTATTGACCAAAAATCAGCATACGACATAGAAAACATATTTGGCAACTTTTCGTGCAATTTGGATCTTAATAGCCAGTGACTATGCTGATAACTGCAATTACTTGAATGTTTGAATTGAAGGCTCATCCCATATAGTTGAGGGCTTTTTTAAAATATACCTAAAAGTAGTGCATATTCCCATTTTTTCCTCAAATATTAAATACCTCCTAAAAAAAAAAAAAGCTACAGTGACAAGGAAGTGTCAGCCTTCATTGCTACGAGGCGTAACCGTGATTAAGTGTTTTTTTTTCTATTTTTTGTATGCCATTCATCGAATAGTATTTAACCCATAGGTAAATCTGAGCAACAGTTCCGCACTCGTTTCAGTGAAAAATAGACACCTACGTTGATCGTAAATATACTGAAGAATCGTTCACTTTTCATTTCAGGTTGGGGAGACAATTCTAAGCAATAAAATAAGCGACTCCAATTTAAAATGCCGTTCACAGGTTGGGGAGACAATTCTAAGTTATAAAATAAGCGACTCCAATTTAAAATGCTTCAGTCAAAAACTGTCCAAAAATGATGTGATCGGTGCGCTGCTGTTTGTAAACTGAACGCATAACATGCAAAAATCCTCGTAAGGATGTAGTTCTGAAAGACTATGACAACCAATCACCTGCCTTTTTTGAAAAAGTAACCAATTACGTGAGTCATTACGTCACTATAGCCAATGAGAGGGTCTGTACTAAACGCTTTTGATTTTCCGCCACGGCCTTTTTCCATTTAACATTGTTTTAACTGATATATTACTCATTTTACTAATTTTCCCCAACTTTGTCTCCCCAACCTAAAACCCCCGATTCCCACCTGTGGTTCCCCAAGATTGTTGGGTGGTTGAAAGGGTTTACCCACAGTTTTATTGATACTGCAGCAAAAAAAGCAAGAGTTTTTGAGCGATTTCTTAGGTTTTAACTTCCGAAAATGATGCGGAACTATTGCTCAAAATTACCAACCCATTTTTCTTGTTGCTCATGTTTAAAAAAAGTAATTGAATCATTATAGAATAACGCAAACTACTGTATTTTTATTAAAATAAAAGCATTACAGAGCTTATATAGGTGGAGAAATCTTAGAAATGATTTGCAAGCGCATGCACTCGACGTGTCAGGTGGCGTGCCGTAGCCTTATCAGATCCCTATCCCATCTCTGTACGAACGCCCATCCTCCCATGCAGACATCTTTCACTGACCCAACCTCCTACCACCCCTCACCTCTCTCTCTCTCTCTCTCTCTCTCTCTCTCTCTCTCTCTCTCTCTCTCTCTCTCTCTCTCTCTCTCGTCTGGTGGTTACAGTTTGGAAGATTTTGTGAAAGTTCCGTTTTTCCACCCGTGTTGCTCCAGCACTGTTCATAGAAAGCATTCTGATTTACCTACAGTCGGTGTCAGTTGATATTCATCGAAATGTGACTGTAATCAAGATGCCATGGCAACACTGCCGATGATATTGGCTGCTGATTGGTTCAATT
>NC_089763.1:54535086-54550086 GCF_040412425.1 Macrobrachium rosenbergii
CGCGTCGGCAATTCCGATCGTTATTGTTTGCATATAGCGGGAATCATTCAAAAACCGTGTCAGTGAAGTAGCAAACGAACTGAAATAGTAATTTTACAATAAAGGTACCGTTCAACAACGTAAATTTACGCAGGTAAATCCAGCAATTCTTTTCATTCTTTTGTTTAATGTCCGGGTGAGAAAATACGATAACAAAAAGACACAAAGTTGTTTGGTAATTTAGTTTTCCATCCGTAACGTAAAACACTATGCATGATTGGTATATTTAAAGTAAAATCTGGATACCTGCATTTGTTTCGTTCGTTGTTTTGAATTTGTGCTAAAAGAAAATATCTGCCATTTTGGATTCCTCCGCCGTGTTCAAGCGATTGTTTTGAAATTGTTTGAACTGTTTGTGAGAGGACCGCCATTTTGGTGTTCCTTTGCGCCCAAGGTTGTTTTGAAATTTAGGCCTAACGGGATTTTGGCGCCATCTTAAGACCTTGTTATTGTCATTCTCTGTTGTGACCAGACTCTGCTCCCAGCCCTTTTGGAACTACTTTTTTTTTTTTCGTAGTAGAACCCACCTCCTAATATCTTAGCTAGACAGACTTCGGTAGACAAAAACCAAAAGATAATTTAGGCTGGGAAAGATAGGTCTTAGTTAGGAGTAATACCATAACAAGTTCCTATACAAATACCTGCTATAAAAATCATATAAAGAAAATTTAAAATTTTACGATAAACTTTTGTGACGTCGGCTCCCAGGAAAATTAAGATAATAAAGCAATCCCTAAGGAAGCCAAGACGACATCTATATCATTTATTAAGATCCATGCCATTGTGCATTTATAAAATCTTTTTTTACATGTTCTCAAGCAGCAAGAAATTGGCTGATTGAAAATCTCTCTCTCTCTCTCTCCATTCAAGTCTCTCTCTCTCGTCATTCAAAGTAAGCATTCCTAACCTAAGTGTACGTGACCCTCTTCAAAGAAAAAGAACGGCCGACACTAGACAATTAATTTAATTAAACCAAATAAAAGAAACACCTCTGTCCCACAACAGATGAGGACAAGTTAAGAGTAATTACAATACAGTGATAAACTGTCGGTCACGAGTGAGGCCTGCTATCCAGACCAAAGCAAACAGTAGTTTTTCACCCTCTGAAAGAAGAAGGGGTTAGCACTGGGTACCAGGGACCAGCCACTCACGAGGATCTTTAAAAAAAAAAAAAAAAAAAAAAATTCACCTTTATTCCACAGTGCCAATAATTTGCTGCACTGTCATCACTTGAATAGCTTACTCTCTCTCTCTCTCTCTCTCTTCTCTACCTTCCCTTTCTCTCTCATTCAATTGTTGCACTCTGCAGGGGGTGTAGAGTGCCTTTCCTCCCATATAGCCTAGTTGGACTCAGTAGAGGGTCCCTGGGAACACATTGGCACCATAAATGCCCCAAGCAAGCATCCAGGCAATAAATAAAACGAAAACAAAAAGGGAACACAGAAGAGAAAGTTCTTCTGGAACCTAACCTGCACCAGTGCCTAGGGATACTGAGTGCCACCAGTGTGACCTGTACACGGCACACCAAACTACAGTGCCACCTTTTGAAAGGGTGTCTCGTCATTGAAGAGACACTTCCTCGCTGCCCAAGTACGCCCAGTCGACCCGTTAGACGCCCTTCCCCACCAGAACCATGGCAGCAGAGCATTATAAAACCTTCCTGGGGCTGGGGACGGCGGCAGGTCTCACCGGCTCGAACTTACTACCTGGGTCAAGGAGCAAGTGGACGACTTGGCCAAGCGGGAGAAGGAAGAAAGACTCGAGCAGAGGAAGTATGAAGCCGAGCAGAGGAAGTATGAAGAAGAACGAAGGCAATTAGAAGAGGAAGAGAAAGAAAGAAAGAAGGAGACAGCATGAGTTAGCCTGCAAGGAAACTGAGTTAGCCTGCAAGGAGAAGGAGCTCGAGCTGGAAAGAGCGAAAATGGAGAATGCCGAAGCTATGGCTAGCCATCAAGCCTCCAGTCCTACACCTGCTGCATCAAACGCTCCAATTTCGAGCATCAATTCCCTAGTCCCCAAGTGGACTGAGGACGAGCCAGAAGCATGGCTGGAGGAGATCGAGGCTCTTTTCGATAACTACAGCACCACGGAGACGGAGAGAGCCTTAATACTAGCCAAGCATATGGAGGGAAAAGCCAAAGCAGCGCTTCGCTCACTGGAGAAGAGCCAGAGAGGCAACATGGCGGAAGTTCGTAGAGTCATTACAAAGGCCTACGAGATAACCCCAGAAAAATGGAGACAACGGTTCCGAGGTCTTGCCAAGGAAGTCGGCTGGTCTTGGACGGAATGGGCATGTCACAAAACCCAGTCCGGTACGCGCTGGTTCGACTCCTTGGCCTGCACGACGTTTGAGGATCTTTTCAATCGGACCATGCTAGAAGACCTTTTCCAATGTGTGCCTGGGCCCCTTGCTGTATATCTTAACGATAAACAGCCCTCCACACTTATGGAAGCTTGTCGCATGGCTGATTCGTGGGAAACATTCAATCAGTCGCATAGCACCTCGCAGAAGCGAATCATTCCCCAGACCTACCTCTCTCGAACTCCACTGCCCGAAGAATGGACTGCCGAGCAAGACCATATGCAACTATTGCAAGAAGGGGGCCACGCTGAAGCTGAGTGCCGATACAAACTCGGCACTAATAAGCAGCCTAACCCTACCAGCCAGAACTCCGCTCCCGATTCATCCGCTCAGCCCTCTCCTCCAACAGTTACTGCAGGCCACCGAGCCCATCCAAAAGGCCCGTGCAAATCCTGTGGGGCTGCTAGCCACTACAATGCTGGATCTCCGGCCTGTCCATCATGTCCCCACCACCAAATTTGTCAACCTAATCAGCACTTCATTTTCTGCTGCTGGTCCGCACCGGATCCTTTACCCGAGAGACTGGAAACCCAGTTCATCTCGGTGGCCCCCCTTCAGAGCACTAGCCTGCCAGTGACCCTTCCGGTCACAGTAGACACTGCGGCAGACATTAGCCTGATCACTAGGGGCCCAAGTGCCAGCCGGTGCCATGGTTGACGAAGAAACCCGGTGGGAAATGAAGTGGATAGAGGGCCACACCATTACCATTCCTACGGTCCAACTCCAGGTAATGACACCTTGGGGCACGATACCCCACCGCCTTGGCATGGTAGGTGGAATTCGGCCCGGAGTGGTCTTCTTGTTGGGTCGGGATCTTCTCTGCGGAAGCCCGTCACCAACGCCACTCCGCAGCCACGTTACCTCCTCCACGGAGGCCCCATCTAACACTCTCAATAATGACAAACCTCCACCTTCCGCCCACCAAAGTGGTCCGCGGAAGGGGCGCAACCCAAACTATTTCAGGCCTAGCCCTCTCCAATCGCGAAGGGCTGGCCCACCAAGAGGTCCTCCCCCTCCGCGAAGAGAGATTCAGGAGGAGCAGTACCGCTGCAGGACGTGCAAGCGGGCAGACCACTCCACAAATTGGGAGGGCTGCCCAACCAAGCAACGCCCAGTGGACGCCCCGAACAAAACTCACCGAGAGGCTACGATCTCCCGCTGGGGCAGGAATCTCTGCTGCAGCCAAACCCAAGTCGTCCGCGGGTATTGCACCTCCGGACCCCTTGTCAGGCATGCCTGACCCTCCAACTGCTGCCAGTGCCACTTGCGAGCACTGAGCAGTGCCAGACTCCGTCCGTCCCGGACGTTGAGCTACCAATGGAAAAGGCCCCCATGCCGGGTCTAAATCGTGAGGCGAATCCTCCTCCGGGAGATTTAGGATTCCCCATGCAGTTGATCATCGCGACTGGAGAGCCTCCAGCACCCGAAACTACTTCTTTGCCAAATTTGACTCCAGGGGATGAACCCCTGGATGATCGAAATGGTACCCCATCTTTGGAAGACCAGGAACTGGCCTCCTCGGACGTAGAAGTCGAGATCGCTCTCGCTCCGGTTGTCGCAGCAGCCGGAGTAGGGAGCCCTCCTGCAGCTTTTGAAGTTGCCCCTTACTTTGCGCCCGCTACCCCTTCTGGCCTGTCCCCGGAGTCGGTGCCCTCATCACCTCCTAGACCTGCTACTGATAGGCCTTGGAGGAACCCAAAGAAGAAGAAGAAGGGGCGGAAGAGAGCCCAGTAGTTGCCGAGCTATAAGCTCACCCAGGCACTAGTGCCCTCTCGGCACAGTGCCCTAACATCTGAGAGTGATCTTGGCCCCTTGCCCAGAGGAGGTAGCCAGTGTGATCTCTTCCTTTTATTGTACATAGCCTAGGGCGCCTTAAAGTACGGTACATCAATTTAGTAACCTTGTTCCTTCCACTTACCACCGAGCCGCAGTAAAACACGTAAGTAGCCTAACTAATTTCAATAATCTTAACTATTGTGAAACGAGCCACGATGCTCAGGACACGCATGGCCTAAGACCTCCGTGAGGCACCCATTTATCATATGAGGCAACCTTCATGAATTAACTAGTAATTATTAATTGTATTAAACATAAACCAAGTTGTGATTTAGTTAGAACATTAACTCTTATGTTGGTGCTACTGTCGGGTTAGGATAGCTTAGGCTAGGGAATATCATAGAATGTACCACTAGGCTAGGTCTAAAACACATCATGATTGTAGGAGGTAGCCTATAATAACCGTGAGCACCTTCTAGTACTATTAGAATTAGGTTAGGATTATAGTTATCTAGGTAGTTCTGTAGCTAGGTAGGCTAACCAGGACTAATCTGCTCAGGGAAGGAGAGTAACCTACGAGAGAGGCGAACAGCTTGTTTAGTATAGACCTTCACGCCCGAAAAGGGAGTGAAGGCCCTCTTAAGGGGAGCTTTTATAAATATTACTGCTGTTAAGCCCTCGATGTATTTAGGTGTAGGAATATTAGTCAGATTGACCTCGACAGAGAACATCTCTGCCCCGCCGGTAGGCTAGACAATTCAAAATAACAATCACAGCAGTAGACAAATGGCGCCGCGCATAGGCTGGGCAGTTTTAAAACAGAATATGCTAGGGCATTAGGGACCTAAGCCTCAGAGAGGGTTTACACTCAATGACCCCTAGTTATGGTGGCCCTTAAGCTATTTATTCTATGCATTCGGCGATGCCTTTGTCAAGGTCGGATTGCCCGGGGCGGTATGTCAAGAGGCCACCTCATCTGGCGGGAACGAAGCGAGGTCGGTCAGAGAGAGTAACGCGGTCACTGAACCAGGGTGACGCTGCGTGCGTGCCCGAACGATATTCTTTGTTCTTTATTACTTTTACTCCTACGTCTATCTTAATTAGTGAATTGGGAAGACTGCCAGAATACGACTCCTGAGGTCCCTCGTTTGCGCAGCGACTCGACATTCACGGTAAGTCCGATTCTTGTTGAAGCTTCGTCGATTGACTAGTACTCTTTCTGTGTTTCACATTTTCTTTGTTTTCTTCCTTCAGCCACCACTTAGGGTATATGCATTTACGAAGTCTAGATTAAGCCAAATTATTATATTGTTAGCTTCAACCCCGTTATTCCAGTAAAATACCTAGGTTAGGTAAGCAACACAGTTTTAAGTCTCGATGCTTTTGTATGCCTCGCGTTCGATGTTTGGAAGAACCGTTGCGTTTAAATCAAATTCATCTCAAATATTCTTGTTAAGGTTAATTACCCTTAACTGGCGACCTTTGGCTAATTAACGACTGTCTTTGAGTTAACTTTTGGCTTCAAGTGGCAGATTACGTGTATTCTTGGTCTGCAGGGCCGTAAAATTACGTAAATTGAATGATACATGATCAACCAAGACCCTGCACGTAACAATATATATATATATATATATATATATATATATATATATATATATATATATATATATATATATATATATATATATACAGATATATGTATATAAATATTATATATCTATAAACATATGTATCCATAAATAAAAAAAAAAAAATATATATATATATATATATATATATATATATATATATATATATATATATATATATATATATATATATTCTTCTTAAATGTCATTGTCTTAATTGATCAGTTATTGGTTAATTTATATAAAGTTTCACGGCCTGCATGCCAAGAATACACATAACCTGTCTCTTGAAGCCACAGAGTTAACCTCAAAGACAGACGTTAATTAATCAAAGGTCGCCAGTTAAGGGTAATTAACCTTAACAAAGAATATTCAAGGAATAAAGACTTTATGATAAACGTCACCAACTGCGGACGCAGAAAAATCTCTACTTGTTAAGATGGTATTATATACAAAGACGCAACAGTTCTCCCCAAACAATGAGCGCTTTTTTTAATACCAGAGTATTAAAAATGACTTGCTTGCCTAAATCCCTGAGACTTACTGGGATAATTCGGCTAACGCTAAACAATATAATAATTTGACTTAATCCAGACTTATTTACCAGTATTTACCTAAATGGTGGCTGAGAATGAAACAAAGAAAGATTGGGAAATACAGAAAAGAGGATAAAAGAATGGACGAAGTTTTGAACAAAAACACAGACTTTACCTTAGGACAAAGCGTTGTTGCGCATATAACGGACGATCGGAAGTTCCGGGTATTGGTTTGTACTTCACCATTCACTAATAAAATAATAGACAAAGGCGGTGACAGAGCCACCTTCCAGACGTCTGTTGGCTTCGGCGGCTGGTTTCTCTCTGTCTCTTGTCTGACCAGCGCTGGGTCAAAACAGGCCTACAGTCATGCCTGGCGTCTATGCTCTGTTAAAACATTCGCCAAGAGAGACAGGTAGAAAGGAAAAAAGGACTTTAGGACCACCTATTCTTAAAGTTGAATATGGAAATTTCTCCTATGGGTTAAATGTCTAAATGCTACCTATTTCTTTCTCCAATGGACGTTAAAGTTTGAACTGAAGACGCTCCTAATGCGGACAACGGCTTTTCCCGGTCTTGGTCAGGCTGATATTATTTACAATCAAATGTTACGAGGGCTGAACAGCAGTTTTATATTTATATATATATATATATATATATATATATATATATATATATATATATATATATATATATACATCTTCTTTTAATGTGCTTTTTCCCATTTTGTATGGGGTAAGCATGATGCCTTCTTTTGAAGGACTTTGGTTTGGCTTCCCTTGGTAGACCTATATATAGGAGGATGTAGAATGTGATTATGAGGGTAATGCTGAAATGTTTTGGTGACCAAGAAGAATACTTTCTCAATAATAGGCATGCGCAAGTAAATTGTCACTTTCAGATTGCTTACAACTCTGTACACTGTGGTCACAGGAAAACACCCCTAGAGACTATGCATGGGCATACAATCTGTGGAAAAACTCGAATCAGAGAGATTATCACAGCATTAAATCGAATAGGTGTATCAACTAGCTACAGTGAAGTAAGACTTCTAGAAACCTCATGTGTGCTTATACCCTGCAGTTATCAGGGGAGGATGGGGTACCAGTTCCAAGTAATTTTTCTGATGATGGCTGCTAGTGATCTACCAACCTTAAACAACTGGCAGGAGGAGGTTGATTGCCGAACCATTTCTCACGTACAATGGGCAGTTAAACAGGGATGTAAAAGAGCCATAATGTCCAATGATACTGACACTGGTGTTCTACTGTTGCGGTACATCATTGTGTTTACAGATGGTGGATTACAGGAGCTCTGGGCTCGGTTTGGAGCTGGCGAAAAGTGAAGAATGGTTCCACTTCACACCCTTCAACAAAAGCTAGGAGATAAATCCTGTCGAGTTCTAATTAAAGTGCATATATTAACAGAAATGTTGGGATAAAGCACTCTGGTATAGTAAGCCAGCCACTTCCAGACCTGTCTGGATTCGGAGATCAGCCATTATTTCTGAGAAAGAACTTTATTTCACTGAGTAATATTTTGTGTGTGTGTGGGCTGGGACCAGAAGGAAACGAACATCCACTTCATTTGATCAGCTGAGAGTAGAGCTGCATCAAAATTCTGTGATAGGCCTGAATGAGTTGCCACCAACATCAGGTGTTATATGGGGGCATTTGAAAAGGGCCTTTTATAGGACACAAAATGCACTCACCTTGCTTGATGAGGAACCTTGTGCTCTCAAACCATGCAATTATTGTTGGAGGATTCTTCTTCCCCAGAAAGTGTTTGAAACCACTCCTGACAATATACTTACATTGTGTGGATGCAATGGGTCATGCACTTCAATGTGCTGTTCATGCAAACATGCTGGTGTAATATATTTGAGTTACTGTCACATAAATGTATCTCAAACTAAGTGCTTAAACATATTAAATACTCACTTTCATAAATCTCTTATCAGTCTCAACTAAAGGACTGTTTCCATATTAGGCTACATGATTCCATGATTTTGATGTATTGATGGCTCATTGGGGATATTTTGTGATGCACATTATCATTTTATTTATGGAAAGTTGTCAGGTGGGATTGCTTCTATAGTTCTGGAATTGTTCAATACAGGTGCAACAAATATTTGTTATGTGAGTTTTGTTTTAATTACCAGGTAATTTACTGTATAATATAAAGATAGTTTTGAAAATCATTTGTATGTGTCAAAATGAGTCAGAATACACATGACATTTCATTTCATCCATATGTGCTGGCCTGAATTAAAGTTAGTATATAGCCTAATATCCCATTTCCGGTCGCCATCTTGGATTATTGCCCCTAGCGGTCATTTGCCCCAGTTTTGGAAAAAGCACCTGTTATTTTTTTTTAACCTTAAACATTATATATTTTCAATATCTGAAGTCGAAATTAGGGGACCTTGAAATGTCTGCGGGCTTAATGGCCAGGGCCAGGAGTATATCTGATAAGCCACTTGAAATGGCATATTTGTGTTGGGAGCTTCTTACTTTTAGTCCTTTTGATGTTTGACCAATATAAATCTTATTACATTCTTTGCAAGGAATACTGTATACAATATTGTTTGAACTGGGCCGAGCTATTCTCAGTTTATTTCTCAAAATATGTTTACTAATATCAATAGTTTTTAAAATGTGCACTGCAGGAATGAAATTGGGATGAAATGGCAAACAGAGAATTTTCTTAAGTTCTTTGTTGATACTTGCTGGATTGCAAAATATCTTTTTTGCTTTATTTTTACAAAGTTCTAAAAAAATATGGTAACATAATGAATCTCCTATTTTATCAACTCCTCTTCCAAAAATTTAGGACTACAGATTCTGAGAGCTCTAAGATACATACCGGAAAATGTTGACACCTTAATTTGTTTAGTATGGTTAGAGTAAAACTTAATATATGACAAATTATTTGTGGATTTCCTATATACTTTAAAACAAAAATTGGTGTTATTGCTAATAACTAAGACATCCAAAAATGGTATACAATTATTTTCTTCATATTCTATTGTGAAATTTATGGATGGTACAAGATTATTAATTGTTTGCAAGAAATCAGGAATATTTACATTTTCTTTTACTATACAAAAACAGTCATCTACATATCTAAGCCAAAACACCTTAGAGAATAGACCTCTTGGAATATGTCTAGTCTCAAAGAATTCCATGTAAATAATAGATAGAAGTGGTGAAAGTGGGTTCCCCATAGCCATACCAAATATTTGTGTATAAAAATTACCATTGAAAGTGAATTTACAATTGTACAAAGGGATATCAAATTAATAATAACATTGGTAGGTAATTCTAGACTATAAAAGTCCAAATGTTGTGATAAATACTGAAGTAAGTCATCAATAACAACTTTAATAAATAAAGATGTCACATCAAAACTGGTTAATTTGTCAGTACTGGATAATTCAAAATGGGAAAGTCTGGCACAGAAATCAACAGTTTTGTAAATGGGAATTTGAAATAGTATCCAGAATAGGGTGATAGTTATTTACTGCACAGTTAGGAAGTTTATAACTAATAGAACCAGGTGAACTGATAATGGGCCGAACAGGAAAATCTCTTTTATGGGTTTTGATTAATCAGTACTTTTAAGGTATGGATGAGCCAATCATTGACACTTTCTCTTTTATTGAACCGAATTCCTTTAGTATAGTTTTTATTTTAAAATTGAAACTTTTTATGACATCAGCTAATAGGTCTTTCCGTAGTTTTTTTGTAAGTACTAGAATCAGATAATAAGCTTTCCATTTTTTTTTACAAAACAATTTTCGATGAACCTGTAGAGTTTCAGTACTGGTATTCCATAACGTTGTCTAGTAATATCTGCAACTGATTTATCCCGTGGAAAATGTCGTCAGGTCTGACAACAAAGACTCGCAGATATTATTAGACATCGTTATGGAATACCAGTACTGAAGCTCTACAAATTCATCGAAAATTTGGATGGCAAAATCCGCAAAGTTCAGTGTGATATTGATTTCCTTACTTCCTGCTGTCAACAGAATCTTATTCCAAAATTCCTGCGTTTTAAACTCTACAACCATGTTCTCCAACACACACGTCTTTACCGGAATTGCCAGCGGCAGTTTCTGCGAAGAGAAATTAAAACTAAGCAAGGGAATTTTAAACAGCTCAACTAAAGATTCACCTGTTCTATCGTTCAACTTAGGGAAGCTGTATCATGGCTCGATTTCCATCACCTTTTGTTTTTAATTGATCGTATCAGTAGCGTATCTATTAGTCGTGTCACATTTGTCCAGGCTAGGTTTTACTGATGATGATGAGATTTCGCATATTATTTTCAGCCATTCAAATAGGGTATTGAATAACATCGAAAAAAAGAGTACTTTCTATAGGTTTAAAGTTTGCACATTCATATGGTAAACTTGATTTTATTGAACATTATGTACTTTTGAAATATTATTTAAAATAACTACTCATGAATAAGGAAGAGCATTATGCTTTATTAAGCTTATCCAAAGATAGATCGGTGCTACTATAGTATGATGTCTACCATTCCATTTATGGCCAGCCCTATGAGAGCTGAAAGTCAGCTCAGTGGTCTGGTTAAACTACTTTAATAATAATAATCTACATTTGACCCCTCAGGGGCTAGTACTAAACATGGCGAAACAGTGTCGGTGGTACTAGCCTCTGGGGGATCAAATAGTTTTGTGTACTTTGAGGAAGTAATTGCCATAGGCCTTAGCCTAATTGGGTTGTTTGGTAGATAGCATCCTAATTTTTGGTAGGCCGCGAACAGCTCGGCAGATATCATACTATAGTAGCACCGATAGATCTATAGTGGTAATGAGACCGGATAAAGGCAACGGGGTTGTTCTTGTAAATAAAGATGGATATTTAAGTAAGATGTAATTTTTCTCCTTCACGATCACACAAAGTTCGAATTAGTTAAGGACGACATTCTTTTAAAGTTAGTCAATAAGGAGGAAAGATTTAACAGGTCCTTAAAGCTGAAGTCGGAGGGTGTTCCGGATGAACATATATAAGTATAACAATCTGTTTATATCTGGATCTAAATCTGGAGTGCTGTATGGGCTCCCTAAGGTACAAAAGGAGGGTGTCCCACTCAGACCAATCATGTCACCTACAGGTACTTTCAATTACCGGTACCATCTGTCTAAGTTTCTTGTTCCTATTTTAGCTCCTGTAATATGTAATCAGTATACAGTTAAAGATTATTTTGCTTCTGCTACAGAAATTTGCGATCTAGAACTACGTAATTGTGTCCTTGTAAGTTTCGATGTTAAATCATTATTTGCTAATATTCCTTTAACAAATATAGTTCCTCACTGGACGGGTGGGTACCGTTCTCAGCTAGCACTCTGCTGGCCCCGCGTTCGAATCTCCGACCGGCCAATGAAGAATTAAAGGAATTTATTTCTGGTGATAGAAATTCATTTCTCGCTATAATGTGGTTTCGGATTCCACAATAAGCTGTAGGTCCCGTTGCCAGGTAACCAACTAGCTCTTAGCCACGTAAAATAAATCCAATCCTTCGGGCCAGCCCTAGGAGAGCTGTTAATCAGCTCAGTGGTCTGGTTAAACTAAGGTATACTGTACTTAACTTTAACAGAAACCATTGATATATGCATCAGCAACTTGTTTAACGACTACAACAGTATAAAGAATTTTAATAAACAACAGTTACACAAATTGCTCACATTAGGTGCGTCTGAATGTTATTTTATGTTTAACACAAATGTGTATAAACAAAAAGATGGATGTAGCAGTGGGAAACCCTCTCGGTCCGACTTTAGCCAATGCCTTTTTATTCCATCACGAAGTTGTTTGGCTAGATAATTGTCCCAGTTCTTTTAAACCACTGTTCTACCGACGATATGTAGACGGTACATTTTTAATATTTAAATCTGAAGAACACGTACACCTGTATCTTGATTATTTTAACTCAAACCACCAAAATATTGAATTTATTTCAGAAATAAACAACAATAACACCTAGCTTTCCTTGACGTGCTTGTAAGTAAACAGCGATAACACTTTTTCGACATCAGTATACAGGAAACCAACATTTACAGGACTCACAAGTAAATTTTCTTCATTCATCCCTATTGATTATAAACGTGATTTAGTCTTTAAACTCGTAAACCGTGCCTTTAGTCTTCACTTAGAATTTCAGTTTATAAAAGAAATGCTTCATAAAAACGGTTTTAATATTGCTTTCATAGATATATAGTTTGGCAAACAGCTAGAGAAGTTATTGTTCCCGAAAGTTTCTGTTTCAAAAGCCAATAAAGCGGTGCCATATTTTACTAAGTTTTTCTATGGTAATAAGAGTTTTTCTATTAAAAATGGACTATTAACACTTAAGAGAATTTTATACCGAAGATAATGTCAGAGTAGTACTTAAACCTAAGTACACCATTGGTAGCTTGTTTAAGAACAAAGGCATCGTACTCCCAGAACTACAATCTAAGGTTGTTTACGAATACGAGTGTAATTGTTGTAATGCAATTTACGTGGGAAAAACAAAGCGCCAAGCACGTGTACGATAGTTTGAACACTTAGGAAAGTCTATTAGAACAAACAGGCTTTTAGCAAAACCACCATTCAGTGTCATAAGGGATCATGCAGAAAACAGTGATCACTGTCTATGCATCCAGTCATTTTCCATTCTCTCTAGTCGTGTGGCCCCCATGGAGCTGGCATTAGTAGAAAGCCTCTACATTTTAAAATTAAAACCTTCCCTCAGTAACAAAGAGACGTCCAGGGAGATTCTGTGGTTTTAATTTTTAGTGTGTGTGTGTGTGCGCGCGCGCTTTCGTGATGCAGGTATTTGTTTTTTTAGTATTGCTTTGTTTCGTTTTTTTTTCCATGCTTGTACATTTTATGCAACATTACTGTTTATGATGATCGTTTGTGACTTATTGATTTTTCATTTTTTTTCTTTCTGTTTTTGTTGTCAGACCTGATGATAAAGTTAAGTATACCTTAGTTTTACCAGACCACTGAGCTGATTAACAGCTCTCCTAGGGCTGGCCCGAAGGATTAGACTTATTTTACGTGGCTAAGAACCAATTGGTTACCTAGCAACGGAACCTACAGCTTATTGTGGAATCCGAACCACATTATACCGAGAAATGAATTTCTATCACCAGAAATAAATTCCTCTAATTCTTCATTAGCCGGCCGGAGATTCGAACTCGGGCCTAGCGAGTGCTAGCCGACAACTCTACCGACTGGCCCAACGAGGAACTACATATAGCCTATGTATAAATGTATTATCGACTCATAACGAGGAACTACATATATGTATAAATGTATGATATGTATTATATATATATATATATATATATATATATATATATATATATATATATATATATATATATATATATATATATACTATATATATAATGGGTGTACGTTTATGTGTCAATGTATGTACGTATGTACCGTATGTATGTATATGCATAATAAATATACAATATTATATATATATATATATATATATATATATATATATATATATATATATATATAGTTGTGTTCAAAATATGTTGGGATGGACAAAGTTTAATTTCGTAAAGCATTGCTTATATTTCAGTGGCTGAAACACAAATTTTACAGCTTCAAAAATTACTTTCAAAACCTACAACTGTCACTATTAGCCGAGCAGTTATGTACTTTCCTATCGCGTTTGTTGGAAACAGGTCGCTTAATGTGGAGAAAAGGTTAACAGAGATATTGCATGATTTCTGCCCTTAAATATTCGAACGATATTTAAGCCAAAATCTACTACATAAACATTATTCAGGTTCAAGGACGTTGTACCAATTGAGTTGCAGTCGACTAGCCTATATAGCCCACAAGTCCAAGTATCGTTGCTGTAGTACTATGTGCATCGGAAAATCAAACCGGCTGTTAAGGGTTCGCACCTTCGAACATATGGGAAGGTCTGTTAGGACAAATGGGCCATTAAGCAAACAAACATTTAGAGCTATTCGACAACACAGTAGAATATGACCATCCTATAAATTTGGATTCTTTTTCAGTCCTTCCTTACAGAACCAACGAAATGGAGTTCAGAGTAGTTGAGTCCCTGTATAATCTAAGAGAAAAACCCTCTCTTTGTAATAATGAAAGGTCTGTTGAATTAGTGTTTTTATATTTAGGAACCTATCTCTTGTATATATCTCTATATTTTAAGATTTTGTTGCCTGTGTAGATTATTATATATTTTAATACATTATGTAATTTCACTTTATTACTTAATTGACTTCATATGTAACATATGAATTACGGCCCGGACTATCTCTCAGCCCCAGGGCTGGAAAAGGGAACCTGAAGGGCGCGACTCCTTCAGGAACAGCTGACACGCATGCCCTGTGCCAAGGTAGGGGCGCAAGGGCATGCCACTCCCCACTCTGTTATTCCCAATGATTTATGCATTTTGAGGGGAATGGTATCAAGTAATTAATTGCCTCTTGTGGTGATAATTAAAAAAAAAGATTGATAGAGAAGGATAAGGAATACAAGTTCCAGAGGAACGGAAGAAGATAGTGGAGGGCCTTGACATCCTCTTCTGGATTAGAGGTGCCAAGACCTTCGAAAGAGGAAATGGTGGCACAGGTGCCAGGGGAGCT
>NC_089763.1:54555086-54557586 GCF_040412425.1 Macrobrachium rosenbergii
GACGTAGAATTTTTTAGGAGTCTCTTAAGACTTGGAATTTGGTTGAGAAATTCTTGCCTCATGCGACGTAGAATTTTATTTGGTTTGCCCCTAGGACTTGGAAATACGATTTGTCCCCTAGGACTTAGAAATTACTAATGGCATAAACCCCCCCCCCCATAAAAAATTTTGCTGAGAGTGGCTCGAGTAGGGACAACAAACGACTCAGGAATAAATGAAAAAGAGGGTGCACACGCGGGCAGGGGGCAGGGGGTGGGGAGGGGGTGAAGGTTGTCTGACCCTCACCAAAGTTATTTTTAGATTCTGTGTGAATGGACACGTCTATTTATAGACCGTCTGGGACGAGAGGATAACAGTAAAAATGACTACATAATTTTCCCTAGAAGCGGAGTTAAAAATTTCTCTGTCCTAATACCTAATTCGAGTTTTAACTAAACTGAGAGAGAGCAATGCAAGATGATTTTGTCTTGTCCCACATGGGAATTTATTCGCGCCTAAATAATTCACTAATCTGAAATGCAAAGTAAAATTTAACACGGAGGAATTTCGTACTATTCCTTGAAGCAAAAAAAAAAAATATGGCAAGGATATTAACACAGGAATTTCGCACTATTCCTCAAAGCAAAAATATGGCAAAGATTTTAACACAGGAATTTTGCACTATTCCTTGAAGCAAAGAATGGTTATCACTGGTTATTTCCTAATTACCTATCCGGAAAGGCATGCATTAATGAATCTAATACGGCGGTTCTCTTCTCTCAGTGAATACATGCGTCCCTATTCCTAATTCCTAGGAACAGTCACGATTGTAAAAAAAAAAAATTTCTAAGATAAACACATTACTTACATGGAACTCTCTTGGTCTGTGCTCTTGGTAACAGGTTTGGAATTTGTTTCGCACCCAGCTTAGCTTTGCTATTTGCTGATTTGGCGAGTTGCAAATGCAATGAAGCAACAGTAGAGGGGAAAATGCAACTGCTAAACGAGATCTAAGGCCAGGCCGCCATTTTTACGTATTTCCCTGAGTTTATGGTATTTTTACAGGCCAGCAACGGAAACTTTATTTAATTGGCGTTGGAGTTCTGACTTATGTAAAGAGAAATCGTAAAAAACAAGAAAAAGGATTGAATTTAGGAGCTGGAGGCTCTACTTCATAAGGAAATGTTACGTAAACACTTGGGATAAATTAAAGAATTATATTTACAAAGGAAAGCATTAGAAGGGAAAATGGATAAGTAAATTGATAAAGGGCTTGCAACCCCTGAAGATCCTTCTACTGGAGTCTTGACTAAGGGCAAGGGACAGTCCAAGATGAGTCCACTGCGAATAGGTCCCTCTGCAAGAGAGATTTACACATTACATGCCAGTAAAGGAACAATTTAACATGGAATAAGTCTCGAGTCTGCACTGAGGGTGCCAAGGACTCGAGGAATGAATGACTACTTTACACTTGAACACAGGACATTGGGAATGGCACTGGATAAACTGGCACAAGGACAGAAGTGAAATGCTGGTACTCCAAACCTTCTAAAGGGCAAACTGTCGTGACTGAAGTCTTCACTCGCAGTTTACCTTAGGGGAAGTGTGTCTCTGGTGAAGAATGATGAGGGACGTTCACACTGATGATGCTCACTGTCCCTCAAGGATGACTGGAGTCTGCAGTTGGACAGGGCGAATGAATGGTCTCTCAGGAAACTGTATCACCCACCTGCTTGTATGGCTGTCCCATATGACTGCTCGCCGACTCCTCACAAGACTAACTGGCTTCTGCTACTGCTGTCTTTCCCTTATATGGCACGCGGCCGGGTGTGGGTGCCGTGTGCAAACGATGTGTCATTTTCCAGGTGGTAGGTGATCAGTTTCCTCTTCCCAGGTTTCCTGCGGTTACAGACAATTCAGGCAGCTTAATTTGCCCTTAGAAAGTTTGTTTTAAGCAGCTTAGCTGGGCTAAGCTGCTTAAGGGAGTGGCGTTTAGTCTCCTCTCCTTGCCCTTTTTATCCGTGTCATCTTAATATCTGTTCCAGGTAAAAAGGACAGATTGGAATGTTTGATAACTTTGCTCTGATTTCTAGGTCAAATACGATCAGCCATGCGCTGGTGACTTTATTCTAAATGAACAAAGGGTAAATTAGGTGGGGGCCGGCGCTGTGCAGCGACTTCTTGTAAATTATAATAAACAGCATTTGGCAGTGATTAGAGAGATGTTTAGCTGACATCACTTACCAAGAGAAATGATTTTAGCAATCTCAAGGGTAAACCAGTCGATTTGTGTCAGCAGATTGGATTGAGGGCAATTGGGGGTGTATATGTTATGTTGAATATAGATGTATGAAGCAAGAAAATGTATACTGAATTATAAAACTGTGTCGTCACTCAAAGTATGACATATATGTGATGCCATATACAGTACTTCTAATCATTGTTAAAAGAAAGTGACTTAGGGTGAAAGAGAGAGGGAGCATAAGGCACAAGTTTATTGCTAAGATTGATAACGTGGTTC
>NC_089763.1:54560086-54632586 GCF_040412425.1 Macrobrachium rosenbergii
CTCAAACTAATGTGTATAAATTAACCGTGTTTATCAAAAATATTTTATTCTGCATACTAACGTCATGACAGGTTAAAATGGTATGCTGGAGTATCATGCTAAGGTACAAAATCAAAGGTAAATGAATGTCTTCCCAAACATTTTATCAGTTACAAGAACTATAAGTGGGATTCTTCCAGAGTCAGCCCTTCCCCAATCACTTTCAGTCTCCATTCTAATTTATGGCTGAAAAACCAGTTCACTTAAATTGGCTACATCCCATAGTGGTCATGTTCACATTGTGTGTGTGTGTGTCTACAACATTAACATATGCATGACCAAGCATGGAGTATGTATAAAAATCTGGTGACATTGTCCTGAAAATCTGTTCAGGAACAAATTCTTCTCAACCATGTAGAATATTAACATCAAGTCTGTAGAACTCATACCATTAACACCATGCATCACATAGAAAGATATGCTGATGTTAAAATACCAAAATGATAACTAATCAAAATGTATCAGAAAAACTCCTAATTGTTTTAAAATTAAAACTCACCCTTACAGCAGGGAACTGATTGAGACCTCACATTAGCTTAAGGAAAACGATTGAGTGCATATTTTAAGAATTTTTATACTCATTATAGTCCATTCCTGAAAATCATTGTTATTTGAATCTGATTCTACCTGTAAATGTACAGTTCATTGTCATGAAACTAATGGTTTTCAGTTATGCTTAGTACCTATTGTTAGAAAAGATATCCCAGGACTTTCAGATGCCAGCTAAATACCATTTTGTAGTGGAAAAGATTTTACAAATTTGAGAAGATTTATCTATCACAACAAACAATCTGTCCCCTGGTTCCTGAAATTATTAATCTTACAGTTGGAAATTTTACATCAAACTGTTCAGGATAATTTCTACAGATTAAACTATATCAATTTGAGGTTAATAAACCTGTTATGAAATATTCCAGATAAGTTTGTAAAATTCAAAATTTTCTCTTAAGACTTTCAGGTTGATTTTGCTGATAAACCACTTGAGATTTCCAGGCAATATTGACTATGGTGGTATTCTGGAGGTAGCATTGATCTTCACAAGACCATCATATCATAATTAATCATTTTATTTGGACTGAAATTACCATAACTTCTTGTTTATAATGACAAACTCCAATATGCATTCACATTAAAAATCAAAGAATACCAAATTTGTTGTTCCATCTAAATGTCAAAGAAACAAATGATTTTTTCTTTGTTCCTTCATCATCACTAGTCCCAAATCCTCCATTATCCTGCTGTATTAAAAAAGGACATTTTTATAATAAAATAAATGTTTATATGAACTTTAGGCAGTAATTACACTCAAGTCCAGTTTCAAAATACATTGACAGCTCCGATGGTCGACAAATTCAGACACAGTTTTGTTTTGACGTTTTAACCCAAACCCTACTTCTACCTGGGGAACAACTCAGCCATTGGTTCCAATTTTGGTTTAGACATTTCACTCCTTGTCCATGATTAGGGAAGGAATATCTAGCCAGTTCTGTAAACATCGCCTCCAAATTGCATCAAAATGGTTTATTATAAAATGTCATTTTATAAGGTATTCTGGCACAGTAATTCTCAGAGCAGATTCTACATTGACAGGATTACATGCATGGAAACATCTTATATCTTAATTCATTAACCTTTGTCAATTTTGTTTGTCTACAGTAATTTGAACAGATTCAACTGATCTGTAATGTCCAGCACCTCATTAGAAAGTTCCCAGATCTGGCTCAATTGCCTCTGCTGTTCTTTATCTTATTTTTGGAGCAAAGAGCTTCAATGCTTTTAGTTTTCCCCTGTCATAGACCAATTGCTGATGGCTGACCAATGTCCCATCCAGCCCATGAGTGCAGACCCAATAAAGCCAGAACAAATTTCATCTCTAAACCACCAAACACTGTAAAAGACAACACAATACTTGGGACAATTTAAAGAAGAGAGTTAATCAATTTGGCTGAAACCAGGTGAATCCTAAAACTCACCATATGCAGTTTGAAAACCCCAGAAGGATATTTGTCTCTAGCATGTTTGGCCCCAACAGACAGAGACATAAAAACAGACCCATGTTATAGAGGACTCAGAAATTTGTTTTTATTTAGCATCATAAACGTTTTGTGAAGCAAACACTGACATACACTTCAAAAAGTCAATTGCAAGAGGATTGGTTAGGGTGCTGGAAGTTGCGTTGGCCTATTTTTCATGAGGTTGTCACTTCATGTCAGGAAAAAGTTTTCTCAACCATGGAGTGAGTCTTGGGCAGTTCTGAGAAAGAATGCCAGGCCATTGAAAGTGGATTACAGAGGAGCATGGGGATTTTTGAACACCAAAGACTGCTATTGTCCCAGTGTGTCTCTTTTTTCTGTTGTTGGTGGAATGTTTGTTTGAAATTTTGTTTTCTCTTCAGCTGAACCTGATTCGGACAAGCTCTCCATCTCCAAAACCGAAGATCCATGGTTTCAGTGTTGTTTGTTTGTCTGCCAAGAATTTTGGAAAAAGCACACTGCATTACAACATGGGGCAGCTGGTCTTGCAGCCAAGGAGATTATGGCTCACTGGACTGAATGCTGAAAAGTGACCAGGAAAAAGAGGAACTGGTAAGGTATGAGAGAGAGAATACTGCTGGTTGAGAGGTTGGATATGATCTGAGAACTGAGGAGTCAGTTGGAGGAGATGGTTATCAATGCTAACCAAGTGAAAAAGAAGAAATGAAAGATCGAGATTTCTCATTTGACTGAATCGGAAGGAGGATGAGATAAAAATTGGTTGTGGACAAATCTGATCCTCTGCATCGGAAGAAATGAGAAAGGTATGTTCATAATAGTGAAGAAGCAGGGGCTCTTGTAGTTCTTAGGTTCTCTGGAAAACTGTGAAGGGGCAAGAGAGAAAGAAAAGGAGGAAGAAGTGTCTTGTGGCGTGAATAGGAAATGACTGGTCTGCCCCCGAATAGGAAGTAACTCTTTTTTCGAGACCATGAGGTCCAGGGTCCACCCTGGAAAACCTGTTTGAAAACTCAAGGGAAGGAAACAGAGGAAAGTTCATAAGTCAGGGGAAGAAAAAGGGAAGAAGGGAAAGTTTCAAAGAAATTCTGGTCTGAAGGGTAATGAACCGGGAAAGGCAGGAAAGACAAGACCTGAAGGCAATGATAGTCAATTGGATGGAATGATGGATAAAAGTGGATAAAAAGAGGAGACCAAGTCCTGGTAAGATGAATGTTCCCAGAAGTGGACTCTTTGTATTCGGAAGAGGGTAGATCTTAGGTGTGTGAAAAATCTAAGTCCAGGGTCAAAGGAGAAGAAGTGAGAAAGGCTTTCCCTCTGAAAGTCCCCTAGTGTGAAAAGCATAATGAGGTATGGAAGTCGGACTTGATTTCTTTAGGGTATGAAAACACCCAGATACTGGGGAAAGTAAGAGGTTCCAATTGGCACTTAGAAAGGAGAATATTTGATATGTTTTGCCTGATTTTATAAACTTTGATGGAGTGAGTTCTGATGCTCATATGACAAGGTTGAAACAGACTAAGTTGAGCAAGCTGGTGGACTGTCTGAAAGATGAGTTCTCTTAAGAGGAAGAATGAATCCTGATGAGGCAAGAAAAATAAAGAATGGGAAACTAAGCTGGAGTCAGCTGCGACTTCTGCAGAAGACGTCAAATTCCTGAAGTTTGGGGATGACTGGCATAGATGAATGATGCCGTTAGTAAAGATGTTAGCCACTTTGCCAGATGGAGTTAGAACATTTGCATAAAAAACTTGAGGAGCTGTAGGAGAAGAAAAGATGGATGAAACAAAGGTTGAAAATTGAAAAATCTTGAAAACCTGAGAAGATTATGAGTTGACGGATTAAAAGGACAGCAGAAATAAGTGGAAGGCTATAGATGAATCATCCAGAGTTTGGAAGCTTTAGGGATGCAGTGTTGAGGGGCCCATTTTGAATGGCCGACAGTGTAAGAAGATAGGTGTAAGGCAAGATGTAATGTGGAAAGCCAGTGAGGATGAAATGGTGGGTTTGTAAAAACCTTTTGTTGAGCAATCCTCTAGTAGTGTACAAAGGGGAAGGTCTTTGTGAGTTAAATTTAAAATGTTTTAACGTGGAAAGACAACATACAAAGTGTATGATCATTGTCCTGGGCTTTGGGAGCAATGATTCGAACGCAACATCCCATGTCATTCTGTATTCAGGTGAACCTCATTTAAAATAGGGGGTTAAATGCTACAGGTGACTTCAGGTGGGTCATATTGCCCATTTTGTAGGGGTACCCGGGAAGAATGTAACATGATTTTATTTCAGAATGGATAATAGAATGTGTTCCAGAATCAACAGAAGTGTTTTAGAATGTGGAATGGAAGGGCATGTATCAAAATGTATGTAGATGAAAGAGGGTCAACTGTGGTCTAAACTATTGCCAAACTCAAGTGTCAAGGGGGTTCAAATGCGTAATCCTCAGGATGGGGCAAGCTGCAAAGCATGGTGGTTTTGTATGCACAAAAAGTTGTTTAAAACGAATGTGCAATTTTTTTGATACATCATACATGGAAATGTAAGAAAGGGAAGAAAAATGATGCTGGAAGCTGTTAAGTATTTAGTCTTATTTGCATTAAAGTCCCGATCAAAGTGAAAATGGTTATAAACTTCATCGTAATATTTGGTTTAACTGGATGATTGAATAGAACGTATACCATCTTGTCTAGATGCAAGGTTAATGATATACACATCAGCAAGTCTATTACCAACAGGTACTGTTTTTGAAAAGATCAGCTGGGAACTGGACCAGCTTCCCCAAGATGCGATCTTAGTGATAGACCAGAGATGAAAGCATCATTGCAATCGTAGTTAGAAAATGGAAAAGGTCAATGAGACAAATGATGGGTTAGTATCTTCCAAATCTGAATCTATTATTTGTGCAATCGCTGTTAAGTAATATTGTTTGTTGTGAATTAACTCAAAAAACAAGTAGTAGGAAGAAGATATGCGCATAAAGAGAATCTATCATCCCATAATACAAAATAGTTGTAGCAGCACAATGTTGCTCAGCTCAAAACAAATACAATATAAAGGTAAAACATACCTAAAGGACCTGGACAAGTGGAGCATAACGTTTCTACAAGTTTCTAAAGAATTTGATGATTTCAGTGATAATTCCAGAATGTTTATTAGCTGCCATCTGGGAACTTTTTTAAATCAGCAATTATAGAGGGATGAATAAAGTTGTTTTGTATTTAGCATTTCCCAATTTTTGTGAGAGAGAGAGAGAGAGAGAGAGAGAGAGATAGAGGGAGAAAGAGAGAGAGTTGATTTAGAGTTTTGAGTGAGAGAGAGAGAGAGAGAGAGAGAGTGAGAGAGAGAGAGAGAGAGAGAGAGAGAGAGAGAGAGAGAGTAATTGTTCGCTAGAGTGTCTGTCTTGGAGAGGGAGGAGGTTTTGTCTCTCTCTGTCTGTCGGTCCAAGAACTGAAGGATTTTTCGGAGGTTGGGCAGTCTTGAGGTCCAGAGCTAAAGTGAAACGGTCATTGTTTGGTCTTGGTTTTTTTTGTGTGCTTTTTTGAGAGTTGTTGGTTTTTCTTGTTAGTGTTGTTCTTGTTGTGTGGAGGGTTCTGTTTTTTTTTGTGTTTTGTTTGTGTGGTTCTGTGTGCTGTGTTGGCGACCGTGGACGCTTTACCATCTTCCAGCAACCAAGGATCAGGGTGAGTGTTGTGTACTGTTTTTTGTGGTTTGAATTCCGCCACATAATATTTTAGGCGCCCAACGTGGGCTGTTGTATAATTGCAGTTAGGTTTGTTTGGTGAGAGAAAGGACTGAGAGAGAGAAGGATGGTGGCTAGGGAACCCAGGGTTGGCTGGAGGAGGAGAATGGGACGGCTGAGGAGAATGAGAGTCAGTTGGAGGAGATGGGGGAATGCTAAAGAGTGCAAAAGAAGAAATGAAAGGAGATGAAAGAGTCAGAAGAGAGAATGAAGAGAGGATGGATAAAGTTGGAGAGAATGATGAAAGGTGTGGAAGAAATGGTGAAAGGTATGTTCAAGGGTGTTTTTGGAGAAGGGGGGCTGTTGAGGCAGGTTCTCTGGAACGTGTGAAGGCAAGAGAAAAGAAAAGGAGGAAGAGGTGAATGGGCGTGGTGATGAAAGTGATATGGAAATAGGAAGTAAGAAACGAGGAATGAGAGGCAGGGTAAGGAAAGAGAATGAAAAGCAAGGGAAGGAACAGAGGAAAGTAAGGATAAGTCAGGGGAAGAAAAAAGGGAAGAAGGGAAAGGAAAAGGAAACTGGTAAGAAGGGTAAGGAAGTGGGAAAGGCAGGAAAGAAGGAGAGGGTGAAAATAATAGTGATAGTGAGGTGGATGGAGGTGAATGGATAAAAGTGGATAAAAAGAGGGGGAAGAAGAGTAATGAGTAAGATGAATGTAAGTGCAGAAGTGGACTCTTTGTATTCGGAAGAGGGTATGAAAGGACAGAGTGAAAGTAGCGAAAGTGAGAAAAGTGAGAAAGAAGGAGAAAGGCTATGTATGTGAGGAGGTACCCCGATGTGAAAGGTATAATGAGTATGGAAGTAGGGATGTGCATGATTTTTTAGGGAGTATGAAAGGTTTTGTCAGGATAAGTATGGGGAGAGTAAGAGAGTATGGGCACGAGAATTAGGAGAATATTTTGACTGGGTTTTATTGATATGTATAGGGTTATTATGAGTGTGGGAGATGTTGAGTATGACAAGGTGAAAGCTAGACTAGTTGAGCAAGCGAGGCGTGTGAAAGCGAGTGTTAAGTATAAGAGGAAGAATGGATTTGATGAGGCAAGAAAGCTGGGAAACCTTGTCACTGTATGCTTGTAGGCTGGAGATGTTAGCAAGGAAGAAGTTTGGGATGATGGGATAGATGAATGTAAGGAGTTAGTACGAAGTTGTTAGAGACAGTGCAGATGGAGTTAGAGAATTTGTGAACTTGAAGCGGAAGGAGAAGAAAAGATGGACGAATGAAAGGTTGACTTGGGAGAAATTTTTGGAAATTGTAGAAGATTATGAGCTTGACAGGGTTATAAAAGAGAGCAGAAGTGTGAGTGTAAGGGCTGGGGTAGATGAGAGAGTGCCAGAGTTTAGAAGCTTTAGGATGCAGTGTTGAGGGGCCCAATGAGAATGGCAGATAGTGTAATAGATAGGAGTGTAGAGCAAGTAATGTGGAGGTGCCAGTGAGGATGAATGGTGGGTTTGTAAGGAAACAACGGGTTGGACGGGTTAGGATAGTAGTGTACAAAGGGAAGGTCGGTGAGTGGAAGTGAGAAGTGTTTTAGGATGTGAAAAGGAAGGACATACAAAGAATGAGTGTAGGTGGGCTTTAGGAGCCGTGTTTCGGTGTGGGCAATCGGGACATTTGGTAAGTGAGTGTACGAAAGATAGGGGTTAAATGCTACAGGTGCGACAGGTGGGTCATATTGCTAATGGTTGTAGGGGTACCAGTGAATGTAATATGTGGCAACTGTGGTAAGAATGGGCATTATCTTTGAGAATGTGTTCAGAACCGAGAGCGAAGTGTGTCGAATGTGGAATGGAAGGGCATAAATCAAGTGTATGTAGACGAAAGAGGGTGACTGTGACAGCGAATTCAGGAAACTGATGTGAAGGGGGTTCAAATGGGTGGATCCTCCAGGATGCAAGCGGTGCGGTGATGCATGTATGTGAGGGGTTGTTGCATGAGGGGCTTTGCTGAAAGATCTGACGAGGTGCATGAAGCAATTTGTTTTGATAGAGTATGGCAGAAAACGCAGAAAGGGAAGAACGTAAGTGAACGAATGATCGTGTTGCGTGATAGGTGAGTGCCAAAGGAAATGAGTGATAAAGCCGGTAATAATGGATGAATGGATGGTATGGATAGAACGATAGTATGCGGGGTTTGATATAACCGAGTTGACTGGAACGTGAGGTTGGTGAACGGTTGGAGGTGAGCTGGGAGTGTGGAATTTAGAGATATGTGAGTGATGGAAGAGTGATTGAGAAGCATGAATGAATCGTTGCAAGGTGAGGGAAAGGTCAATGAGCGGACCGGATGAGTTAGTTGAAGATTTTTGGGTATTTGGGAGCAAGTTAGAGGGTATAGATGAGATTGTGGATGATCGAGAGTGGTAATAGTGAAGAAGAATGGACGTGAACCCTGTAAGATTGAATGGATGAGCAAATGAAATCGAATCTTGCTGGAAGATTGAAAGAGGAGTCTGAGAAGAGATGATTGCGCTTGCCGCGGACTATAGAGGACCTGCGAATCCGTGGAACTGTAACGATGCAAGTAAAAAGAAGTGGAGAATGCTTTGGTTGGGAAATGCTAAAGGGAAAATATAGAACATCAGAATTTGTTTTATTTAGCATTTCCCAACGTTTGAAGAGAGAGAGAGTTGAAATATTCGAGAGATTGAAGAGAGAGAGAGAGAGAGAGTGTAATTGTCATTGTGAGTGGTTGAAAGTGGTTTTGTTGTTGGAGTTGGTTTACAGGCGGACCCTCGACTCTGTCATCTAAACTCAAAGTTTTCAAATTATGATAGGTCTTAGGAAAATTAGGTCAAAAAATAGAAATTTCCAGTTTAGTCTTTAAGGTACCAATTAATGGTTCATGTCTCTTCTTTTTGTGTTTGTTCTAATGTTGGTGGAGGTGGTCTCTTCAGATTTTGTTTCGTGGTTGCAACACAGAAAGCTAGAACAAAAGACCGTGGACCTTATCCATCTAGGATTTGTAAAAAAGACAGAATAATAGTGTTGCGTGTTGTGTTGTTTGGGGTGAGAAGTTTGGAATAACATAATATTTGGCTAGTACCGTGGGACGAGCTGTTATATTTGATGAATGAGATGTACCTTAAGAGATGAGGAAGTAAATGTGACTAGAGGAATGGAGAAGGAACTGGTGAGGTTGAAAATGTTGAGGAGTTGGAAATGTGGCAAGATATAGGAGAAATGGGATTACTGAGGGGTGAATAATGAGGTTGAGAGTACCAGTTGGAGGAATGGGTGAATGAAAGGTAGTGCAAATTTAAATGTTCAAATGGGGAGAAAGGAGTACTTGAAGCTCATGGAAGAAGGTCCCAGAAATGGAAAAAATGATGGATAAAAAGGTTGGAGGAATGATGAAGTGTGGAATGAATGATGAGCCTGGTTGTATGTTCAAGGGTGTTTTTGGAGAGAGCGCTGTTGGAGGAAAGGTTCTCTGCAATGCCTGAAGGCAAGAGAGAAAATTGTAGGGTGGAAGTCCGTGAATGTGAGCAGTGCGAAGCGTGAATTGAAAGGGCCAGGGCTCAATAGGAAGAAAATCAACGAGTGAATGATTACATGGTTTGAAACCCAATGACCAACAAGGAAGGAACATGGAGGGAAAGTAAGAGGATAAGTCAGGGAATGATACAAAAGGGTCAAGAAAGGAAGGAAATCAGATATGCCAACTGGTAAGAAGGAGTGATTTTAGTGGGAAAGCTCAGGAAAGAACGATTGTTAAGGCAGTAGTGATTCAGTGAGGTGGATGAAGAAGGTGGTGGATAAAGTGGATAAAAGAGGGGAAATCCATCCAAACTCATACAGTGTAATGTAAACCAGAATGTAAGTATGGTAGATAGTGAGACTCTTTGTATTCTAAAGAGAAATCAAAGGACAGATGCAAAATCAAATTAGAGTGAAAATTATAAATGAAAAAGAAGTGGAATAGGTGTATGTGAGGAAATTTTGGTGTGAGAAAGTATAATGAGTATGGAAGTAAGGATGTGAGATTTCTTTAGTAAAGTATGAAATTTTGTCAGGATAAGTATATGGGGAAAGAAAAGTGCAGACACGTATTTTTTAGGAGACGTATTTGACTGGGTTTGTACTTTATTGGTATGGGGTTATTATGGTGTAGGAAAAATTGAGTATGACAATGTATGAAAGCTAGACTAGTTGAGCCAGCCTGCGTGTGAAAGCCCCAGTGTGGAAGTATAAGAGGAAGAATAGATTTGATGAGGCAAGAATGGCTAGAACTTTGTCACTGTATGCTTGCAGGTTGGAAGAGTTGGCAGGGAAGATGGTTGTGATGATGGGATAGATGAATGTGGAGTTAGTGACCAAGCAGAGTTACGTTAGGGACAGTGCCAGATGGAGTTAGAGAATTTGTGAACTTAGCGGAAGGAAAGAAAAGATGGACGAGAATGGTTGACTTGAGGGAGAAATTTTGAAATTGTAGAAGATTATGCGAATGTTGAGTGACAGGGTTATAAAAAGAGGCAAGAGTGTAAATGTTATGGCTGGGGTAGATGAGATGTACAGAAGTTCAGGCTTTAGGGATGCAGTGTTGAGTGCCCAATGAGAATGGCCGATAGTGTAACGCAGAAACGTTAGAGCAAGTAATGTAGAGGTGCAGTGAGGATGAATGATAGGTTTGGGATGGAACACAGGAGTTGGACGAGGAGATAGTAGTGTACAAAACGAACTGTCATATGGGTGGAAGTCAGGCAAGTGTTTTTAGATGTGGAAAGGATAGTGACATTACAAAGAATGGGTGTAGGTGGGCTATAGGAGGCGTGTTTCGGGTGAAGGCAACCAGGACATTTGGTAAGGAGTGTACGAAAATAGGGGGTTAAATGCTAAGTGCGGACAGGTGGAGTCATGTTGCTAATGGTTAAAATTTGAGTGAATGTAATGTGTAACTGTGGTAAGAATGGGCATTATGCGAGAATGTGTTCAGAGGCGGAGAGAAATGTGACGAGCGGAATGGAAGGGCATGTATCAAGTGTATAGACGAAAGGGTTGCTGTGACAGCAATATCGTGGAAACTGGCAGAATGAAGGGGTTCAAATGGATGAAAGGATGCAAGCGGTGGTGAATGCATGTATACGTGAGGGTTGTTGCATGAGGGGGCTTTGCTGGAAAGGATCATGAAGCAATTTGTTTTGATAGAGTATGGTAAAAACGTAAGAAAGGAAGAACGTAAATGAAACTGAATGGTCGTAAGTTGTGTGATAGTGTGTGAGTGCCAAAGTGAAAATGAGTGATAAAGCGTGTAATACGGATGAATGGGATGGTATGGATGGAACATATAGCATATATCGGGTTTGATATAACTGAGTTGACTGAACGTGGGGGTTAGTAACGGTTGGGTGTGAGCGAAAGTGTAAAGTAAGAGAGCGTAGCAGTGATAGACGAGTGATTGAAAACATGGATGAATCGTTGCAAGAATTGGAAGGTCAATGAGCGAATCGGATGGGTTAGTTGAAGAATTGGGGAGTATTTGTTGGAAAGTTAGGAGGGTATAGATGAGATTGTGGATGAAATTGAGAGTGGTAATAGTAGAAGAAGATAGCGTGAATCTGAAGAGAGAATGGAGGAGAAAATGTAAATCTGAATCTTGCTGGAAGAGAGAGCGAGTCTGAGAGAATGATTGCGTGCCCACGAACGCGATCTAGAGGACCTGCTGAGGTGAGCATCCGTGGAGTGTTGTGTAAGGCGATTTGAAAGAGGTGTGAGAGTGTTGGTTGGGAAATGCTAAAGGGAGAACATAGAGGATCAGAAATTTGTTTTATTTAGCATTTCCCAACGTTTTGTGAGAGAGAGAGAGAGAGAGTCATTGAGAGAGAGAGAGAGAGAGAGAGAGTGGTGGTTGAGTGGTTCGGTTATTGGAGTTGGTTTTACGGCTGTCTCTCTGTCTGTCGGTCTGTCGGAGTTTTTTCGTTTTTTTAGGAAGTCTTAGGCAGTTGAGGTCCAACCTTGAAAAGTGAACGGGGAGTTCGTCTGTTTTTTTTGGACCAGCATTAATGGTTCATGTCTCTTCTTTTTTTGTTTGTTCGTTGTTGGTGGAGGGTCGGTTTAAGTTTTTGTTTTCGTGGTTGTGCTGTGATTGGCGACCGTGGACCTTATCCATCTCCAGCAACCGAAGATCAGGGTGAGTGTTGCGTGTTGTGTTGTTTGGTGGACGCCTTACTCCATCTTCCAGCAGCCGAGGACCAGGTGAGTGTTGTGTACTGTTTTTGTGTTTTGAAATTCCGCCACAATATAGGTAATAATAAGGATTTTCCATGTCTCTTTCCTGTTCTGATATGTTGATCTTTTGTTCATTTCCAAAATTCATTATTAAGAAAAATCCAACTTTTCCATTATATTTGTTCTTCCAGCTTCATATTTATTCACTTTGTGCATAGAAACCTGCACTTATCTCCATATCTGCACCATCCTAGCATCATATATACATTTAACCTTGTTCGCTTGTGCTATATCTAGGTGCTGATGGCTCATATCGTGGTGCTGACATTTCATAATGTGTTGTTGGCTTGCTTTGCAGGGAGGTCGCCCGACTGGCATACAAATCCAAGATCCACCGTCTGCTGCCTAACTCCAACTGCTTTGTGGGAGATGAAGTTTCTGCATCAAAACATCATCAGACATCACCCAAATTATTCCAAGTGCTGGGAAATGAGTTTGGTGCGCGCTTCTGTCATTCCACGAATACTATAAGTCTTCGTAATCTCATCAGGTGAAAATTAGAGGTCGTCAGGTGATGGCCTCGGAGATCTCACATGTTTAAGGAAGGAAATCGTGAAATTAAGAGGTCATTGTGGCTCTTGGGAGGTAGACCGTGTCCATAGACATGAATTGCATCATAAACGCAGGGTATCAACGAAGGTCTACTGTTTAATGGTGTGATGATTTTTTTACGCTAGGTAACGTTTCAAGGCAAAAACTGGGCTGAACTAACTAAAACATTATTTGGGAATAATGTAACATTTTGTTAAACTCGGAAAAATATATACAAAGTGGATTTAACGCCTCGGCCATCATAGAGACACATTTTAAGTCTAAATTAAGTTTTATTTTTCAAACAAAGGAGACGTTCGCTCAGTAAACGAAATGGCGTTTTCATCATTGTGCTTTGCGCCTCATCATCCTTTCTCTTCTTTTGGAGCTTTTTACCTCTGTCAGTGAGTAATTCGGGACGAGTTTGTTAGACCAATGTTGATTACACTGCTGCGACCCACTAAAGTTGAATACCGGAAAGGTACTTATTCATTACTTCGGTTAACAGAAACTTCAGTAGTTTTGAAGAACTGCCCATACTGCTCGGTCCTCGCCTGGAATTCGAACCCATCTTCTCTTGCTGGTGAGATGAGTGTCAGAGTCACAAGAACATTAGACTGGCGTTCATCTGTGTTTGCCTATATGTGTATTTGCAAATTTTGTTGTTAAGTGATTATCTAAGTTGACCTAGTAACGTTGCGATGCCGGTTGTAATGTTAAATTACGTATCAAAATCCAAATAGATATTTTTCGGCCGTTCATGTGAATTAATGGTGCACTGATAACTTATTACCTATGAATAGATAGGAAGTTGCTGTCAGATCTCTGGCGCTATATAATATCTAGGAAAATTCTACACCAGCTTTACAATATTTGTAGTATCTTTTCCAGTTATCAAATGAAGAATCTACAGTGGTCCTGAAGTCAAATATAAAAATATCTTCTCCGTGTCTCTTTTTTATTTATTTTTCAGATCTTGGATAATGAATAATATTTCGCTCAGGATTTTTTCAAAAAAAAAGAAAGTTGTCAATGGTCATTAAAGAAAAGTTTTTACAGAATAAAATCCACTCTCTTATTGTGAAGGTTTCAGACTGCCTAACCGCCATTGCAAAATGAACTAAATGGACACAACTAGAATTGTTTTTCTTCTCTCTGTCGAAAAAACCCAAGAAACGAGCACTATTACACCTCCTCCTAGATTGCAGTCTTTCGTTTTGTATGAAGAATGACTTTTGTATTCCTTATCGCCAGCGAACAAAAGCATGGATTCTTTATGAACTGGGCTTAGTATATGAAGCACATGAAGATTAGTAACCTTATTAACTTTCACACTTTTACGTACCCTGGATTTTATCTTTAAGTTTTTATAAAAGTTTTTTTTTACTCTGGGTTTTGTCATGATAAAGTTTTATCAACTCATATTTCCCGTTTTCCATTACGGTTATACTATTCTCCCGTTTGGTCTGATGCATTTCTCTTTCGGCTTTCGCTTTTCCCTCGAGAGCTAAATTGTAACACCTGGCCTGTTTCAACCGCCCCCAACCCCCACAATTTTTTTTTATCTTTTTCCCGTGGTACGTTTGCTTAATTCCCCTCCTTTTTATGGTTTCATCATTTTGTCTTGATTGCTTCATTATAAAAATGAGAGACTATCCTAAATTTTTCAATCTGTCCTTCCAGAACTTCATCCGTTTTATCATTTATTTCCTTTAAAGGTAAAACCGTGGAATATTTCTTTTTTCATTCTCTCTTGCATCGACTCGTTCAAAAAGCGTCAAGTATTTTACCCTTCGTCAGTAATCCCCATTTCATCTCTCCCTCTTTGTCCTCCACGACCACAGCGTTAACTTTGCGCCCTTTCAGTCTCATCTCTATCGGTGCGGAGTGAGTCTTCTTGCTTTATGGAAAATCGCTCCCCTGATCGACTTTCCGGTTGACAGAACCAAATCACACAAACACTCTCTCTCTCTCTCTGTCACAGTTCCAGGTGAACCAATTGTTGCTGCTGTGTTGAAGAAATTGTTGAAAAAAGTTTGTTAAGAATCATATTCGTTTTGTTTCTTTTGCTTTTAAAGAAGAATCAAACAGCAAAGCTTGAAACAAACATTTGTAATCATACATAAACTGTTGGTTCTTTGTATTCTTAGTGTTCTTAAGCCTACTGAGGTGTTTTACGAGAATAAAGTACGTCATATTAATTTTTCTGTAGATTTAGATGGGGCATTAACTTGCGCAATTTTCTCCATTTCTCCTACGATGTCACGAAAACCAAGGAGTCTTTTTCAACTGTTTGCTTTTACTTTCAGGGTAATATTTCAAGCGCCATTGTTTGGCCGTAAATCAGGTTTTTGTACCTTATACAAATTAACTTATCTAAATTCATCATGAAAGTTATACCAATTTTTATGGGTAATTTCACGAAATTCAGGTGAGTCAGCATTCATAAAGAATGTATAAAAGTAATGATTGCTTCAAGAAAAATTTTAATGAAAATTTTCTTTTTTTTATTTCCAACGCCAGTAAGCATTTGTGAAAGTGTAAATGGGTTTACACGTTACAGTTGCAGCAGTGTTCGCCCCTACGCTTCTTTTTGGCACAAGATGTGGGATGTTTAGTTGCCTATACACTGACTAAGAGTGTAAGCAAATTTTACTCCGGTCATTCTTTCAATTAAAATAGAATATCTGTACTGGGGCCATTCTTCTTAGATAATGATATGGCATTTAAAAATTAATGTTGTATTAGGACAAGGTGGGGCCGATAAACCCAGGCTGTGTAAGTCATGACTCGATCTTAAGTTGCCCTTGCTGAATATCGGAAATGACTCAAGTACTGATTAGTCGAGTGTTTCTTGCGTATGGCCATTTGACCTGTCAGTGAACATTATCATCTCGTGGTACTTTGTGACGCGAGAACTTGCCCAGAAAAACTGGCTTTCTAGACCAACAACGAGAACGACGAGAGAAAGGTAAAAGAAACTGGTGGAATCCGACAAGTCTTCTGTATCATTTTAAGACGAAATAAAACTAAATACCACCATCCTACCGCGATAGGGATGTACATTTATTTGTGGGCGCAGCTCTTCCAAAAAGGGGAATCGATAAACTCGACCATAAATTTCGTTACTTCCACTCGAATGTCTTCTTAGCTTCGCAAGCTTCGTGTGTTTTTTTTTATTATTTATCTAAAATGCCATATAATAAAGATGAAAGTTTCTTGGCTGTTGAGGAAATTCTTCTCTTAGAGTTTACCACCAAATATTCGTTACACTTACTTGCTGTTGAAACTAAGCTTTTCGTTAATTTTCCTCTCAAAAGAAGTGAAGACGACGATTCATTCTCGAAGGAAATCTTTTCGCTGCCTCTTCTCCTTTAAGCCGAACCCTTCGACTCGCATTAGGGCTTTCCAGCTTTTTCTTTTCAAGGAACAGGTCGCTGATAATTGGTTATTGGGGCAAATCTTATTATGTGTACTTCCCTGTAGCTAAGAATCTAACTCGATTAGTCTCTCTCCCTCTCTCTCTCTCTCTCTCTCATTTTTAAGATAAATAGGTTTAACTTTTTCATTTTTTTAACTCACCCACAACGCTCTCTATATAAGCTGTGTATGTACTGGGAAATCATAAACTTTTGCCGATTAACTATTTACTACATGTTAAGCTTCTACTTTTAGGTGAGACTTTTCAGCGAGACAAAAACATGAAAACAGCCAGAACCTTTTGTTAATGCGGAAGACAAAGAAGAAGAAAAGTTCAGTCTCTTTGAGAAAATTAATGGGCCAAGGATGCTTGTGTAGTATAAGCATTTGGAGCAGACGAATATTATTATGATGGAATGAAGAAATCGTTTTTGGTTTTTTCCCTCATAAATGGCTTTACCAGTCAATCTTTGCTGTCTTTGTTCCCAGAGGAATAGATGTTAAAGCAACTTAATTCCGTGGATACTGTTTCATAATATATTCAATATCATGGTTTTTACTATATCAAAGGAAGCATGTTTTCTCAAAATTTGAAATGTCAAGAAGCCGTCTGGTCAAGTTACTCAGAAAGAGAGAGAGAGAGAGAGAGAATATTGTTGAGATATTACGTAACTTATTTGTTCGGGCAACAAAACTGATAATGGAACAAGAAAGGCAATACGCAATAATCTCTCTCTCTCTCTCTCTCTCTCTATCTCTCTCTTCTCTCTTTCTTTCTCTCGCCTTTGTGATCAGACGACAGCTTGGACATTTCAAATTATTGATATATACACATTATATATATATATATATATATATATATATATATATATATATATATATATATATATATATTAGATGACCAATCCGTTGCTGCCCAGGAGAACTCTGAATGGCAGTCTGCGGGTAGGAGAAACAAGAGGGAAGGGGAGGAGAAGGAAAGGGGGAGGGGGAGGGAAAAAAAAGGGAAGAGGGAAGGGGAAGGGGGAGGGGAGGGCAAGTGGTAGATAGAGGGGGAAGGAAGGGGGAGGGAAAGTTACGTTCCTCTATCAGAAGAGAATAAAAAGCATCTCACTGAACAAAGACAATAAATAAAAATATTGTATTTCTATAATTTGCACTCCAATGTGTCTGTGTTTGTGTGTGTGTGTTTGGGAGGTGAGAAGGTCTGTCTCTCGTGCAACAAAAGACAAACCCAGTGTTGCCACATTTCCACATTACTGACTTCCACACTCTCCTAAATTTTAAATTCATTCAACCCCTGGTAAAATCTAATGCATATAAAATGATATTTGCTTTCTTTCACAGTCTAAAGATAATTTCCCATAAACATCCTTACCAGGTTAATCACAATCACTTTTTACATTTATTTAAACAATTTTAAATAGATTTAAGTTACCTTAATTAGATGGAAACCTAAAGCGGTTGCTTTGTTGTCATCTGCATTTGAGACATTGTTTGATCAACTTCTGCTGCTTCATCATCAGCGTAAACAACCATTCTTTGATGGCTCTTTATTCAGTCATTATTATATAAACATATATAAATATCCAAATAACCAGAATATAGGTCAATGAGTCATAAAATATATGAAAATAATATATCTGACCACAGTAAACCCCTAAAAAGTGTGTGGAAATTTTTTCCACACTTGGTGTGGCAGACCGTATCTACCGGCGTTAGGTATGTGTGGTGAAGTGTTGTTGCCAAAACACCACATAAACCTCATTTAAACTGAATTTATAATGATATACGCCATCGTGACGCTATGAAGTAGTCGCTATAACGAATTCCGAGGGTAAATCTGAAACAATCAATTCATGAGAAAATTCGCATTTGAACTAATAAAGAAGGATATACTATCATCATACACCTCGCAAGTCGTGTTGCCCTAGCAGCTACTTTGCATGCGCGAATGAGGAAGGCAACTAAAAAAAATTCTTTGGACCTGATGGTTTGGGTTCATTGCTTTATAGCTATGAAATATGTTTTGTAACGATGCCAAAAATATTTACTTTAGCAATACAACCAAGAAGTGAGGTATATGTTTAACACTTACATTAATAATTATAAATTATGATAAAAATTCATGTAAATTCTGATCAAAAACTGATGTTATAGGATATTCATTGTTGTAGGTTAATCATACTTCTGGCAGTCCCAGAAGAAAAGGTTTAGCATCAGGTGAAAAATGAGAATGAACACAGAAAACTCAAGGAAAAGGTGATGTAAAAACGAAAACTTCACTATTTTTGTCTGTGTTGGTATGTCTGTCACGGGGTAGGGTTTGATTTTGAGTTAAAAACCTTTCTGGGGTGACATAGAGGCCGTGTGCAAAATTTTATCTGGGTCTGTCAAGTGGTCCGGATTTCTATCGAAGCTAAACAAATATACAAACTTTCACTTCTATATGTAATACACACACGCACATATACAAGTATATATATATATATATATATATATATATATATATATACTGTATATATATATATATATATATATATATACACACATACACACACATATATGTGTATGTGTGATTGAGATAGGAGAAAAGAGACTGTACTTTCACCATGAGTATCTGAGAATCTTGAATGCATTGTTTCTGAGACCCTTTACTGTAGAAGGCCACTATTGAAGATGGTACATGTCTGCTACAAGTTGAGTTTCTTCTTACGTTAAGACGCGTCACTGGAAATAAGTAATCGTAACAGGACTTGGCTGCCCCTAGGGAAACGTTGGCGAAGAATACCCCTTCCTATGTGAGAGGGCTGTTAGGGCGTAAGTTTTTCCATCAGTTTAAGAGTTTCATCTCTTATGCCGCCAGCGTATACTGACATTTTAAAGCGATTAATACAGAACAACCATAACATGGAAATTCTAATGAGATGGAGAGATTCAGAGGACACAAAACCAACTGATTCTAGAAACAGCGCCTCCACTGCTACGTCGGAAAATGGGGATAACGGAGGAAGGTTATATTAAGCGGACAAAACAATCCACAGTTCTGTAATTGCGCAAATTTGCGTTTTCAAAACCTTTGTCTATACAGAGAGCTTTCGAGAATTTGTATATATTAACTTTTTTAAATTAAAATATTTAATATGGGAGCTAAGTCGCCAGATTAGCATTTCGCTCTAACGAGCAAAATCTGGTGATAAATTTTAGCTCTCGATAATGAATTTTACGACTCAATTAATTTTTTACTCTTTCTCTCACTTCATTGCCGCAAATCCCTTTCCAAATACGCAGCGGGGCGTCCTACACACGTTCCTTTTCAGATCCCTCTTGCAACCTGTGTTGAATAACTTGGAGGTGCCGTCGCCCACCTTGCGGAAGTTATGAATGACAGGTATAAATGATTTGGTGTATCAGCGACACCCGCACTAAAAGAGAATCGCCCCAGATTTCGTAACCTTTGCGCTTCGTCAAACCAGTAACAGTTCTACACTCTGTAGTGGCATAATTCATTTGCCTTGCATAACGAGTGAAGGTGATTAATGATTGTTCTCAGACTTTATTTCTTTCTGACTTGACAACCGTCAAGTGGTTAAAGGATGCAGGAAATGCGAGTTACGTGTCATGATGCTTAATTTTAAATTTTTGATGAATTTTAGTTATTTGAGTGAATTCATTTTTGGAAATATATTACTGGACTGTCAATTACTAGTATATTTTAATGTGAATATTGATTACAATACAAGACATTAAATTTTAGTTGGTCGTGCTGTTGCTTCGTTCCTGCTCAGTACAGCTATGTCTACAATCATCGATTACGGAACAAATGACTAGGTTTTGGCATTAGCAGCATTTCTTAACAATCATAAGTTATATGATTTATTCATGAGCAAAGACAACAGAGAATAAGTCGTCCAATTCGCTTGCATACTAAATTCGCAGTCAGGAACGAAATCGGAATGCTTTCCGACATTCCAGATCTTGAAAGAATACCGGCTATATATTAATCTGGGGAAAATTTTCCTTCCATTCTTTTCTATCTCGCCTGCATCTTTTGATCTACGCCTTTTCTTCATGTCCTTTTCACAGTTTTGTTTTCCATGTCTCAGTCACTGATTTTTTTCTCGAATACGTACGACAAACATTTTTTGGAAGCACTGAATTCCTGAGGCGCTCAAGTTACTTCTCTAAGGCCAGTTGCTTTCTTCTTGATCAACAAAGGGTCATCCTCCTCCCTTCCTTTCTATTGTGGAACCTGTCTTTTATGCTTCCCATCCCTTCGCTTTCATGCCCTAAGATGTGGTTGGCTCTGCCGTTTGAAGTTTTTGCGAGAATGGTGACCAGTCTTTGTGGAGCAGCTCTTACTCTTTCAGGTAGATCTGTCGTGTGGTCTTCCTTTAGGAAGGGAGTGTGTGTATGTATATATGTATTTATATATATATATATATATGTATGTATGTATGTATATATATAATATATATATGTGTATATATATATATATATATATGAATATATATATACAGTATATATATATATATATATATATATATATATATATATATATATATATATACTTAATATATATACTATATATATATATATATATATATATATAAAAAGATAAAAGGCCCATAAAACACTATTTGAACATTTGCAACCATATATTTCAGGCACTTCCTTCTGTGCCCTATTCCTGGAAAAAACTAACAACGTGTTCTCTTTCAATGGTAATTTTACAAACAAAATTGGCTGTAGCATGGGCTCCTATCACCTCTTTTAACAAACTTGTACATGGAATATTTCGAAACAGAAATTTTGTCATCTATCAAACCCCGTAATATGATCTGGCTTAGATACGTAGATGATATTATTACTTTCTGGGACAATAGCTGGGGAGACTTTAATGTATTTTTTAATAGACTAAATTCGCTAGTTCCAACCATAAAATTTAAAACGGAATGGGAAAAGGACGGAAAACTGCCGTTCCTAGATGCTGATCATAAGAGGAAGAACAGAACAGATATGCATTTTACAGAATATAGAAAACCACTTTCGCTGTTTCCTACATTCATTTCTTAAGCTACCACGACGTCTCCGTAAAGATCATGGTAGGGTGCAACTTATTCCTCAGAGGACTTAGGATATGTTCAAATGGGTAACTAGATAAAGAATTCAACACGATCCGCCAACACCTAACGCAACTGCTCTATCCACCACACATTATCGAGAGGGCTATCAACAAAGCGAATAAAATATACTATAGAGGTCCCACTCACAACAGACAAATAGATTTTAACAACAAAATAAAGCTTCCGTACAACAAAAACATCCAAAAAGCCACCAAACAACTCACGTCTAACAATCCATTCATTTTCCATTATCCCAAATCCATTGGGAGCTCGCTCATTAACACATACTTAAATAACAAAGGGGAAGAAGCCGGAGTTTACAAGATACCGTGTAGCAATTGTAATGACATTTACGTGGGGGAGACAGGTAGATCGCTGTCGCAAAGAATAACAGAGCAAAAAAGATCAGTACGTTACGCTTCGGAGAGTTCGAGGATTTTCCTACATATCAGTAATACAGGGCATGATATAAACTGGAGTGGGGCAGAGCTGGTTTTCAAAAGTAGCTGTCCGTACAAAAGAAAGATGCTGGAATCTGCTATCATCAATCAAACCAACAATATGAACTTGTCAGGAGGACATTGGAAATCGGACGACATCGACGCTTTAATCCTCAGACCGCTTCTGAAGAAGGTGTTCAAACACACGACCGCAGAATCGTCGGCAAACGAGGTTAATGGGCCAAAAACCACTAGGGAACAGTTTACTCTCCTCCTTCTTAGGAAACGGTCACCTGCATACCATCGGAGACTTAATGCCACACCTATATATGCTTTGTATATATACCCTGGTAACATTTCATCTGTCCATATTTTTCCAGTGAACAGGGGCACAGAAGGAAGTGCCCGAAATATATGGTTGCAACGTTCAAATAGTGTTTGATGGGCCTTTTTATCTTCATATTATACTGTAGTATTACAGTAAAAGACATTCATATATATATATATATATATATATATATATATATATATATATATATATATATATATATATATATATATATATATATATATATATATATTAATGAACCAGACCTTTGCCCAGGATAACTGAATGACAACCAACAAACTTTCTCTCTCTCTCCCCTTCACTTTTTCCTTCTTTCTCCTCCCTAACACCTTCTCTCTCTCTCTAACTCTCTCTCTCTCCAACCATACCTGTCTCTTTCTCTCTATCTTCTCCCTAACACCCCATCTACCCTCTCTCTCTCTCTCTCTCTCTCTCTCTCTCTCTCTCTCTCTCTCTCTCTCTCTCTCTCACCTCTTTCTTTCTCTCACTTTCTTCCTCTCCCCCTCTCTCTCTTTCTCTCTCCAACCCTCCCTGCCTCTTTCCCTCTTTCTTCTCCCTAACACCCACTCTACTCTTTCTCTCATTTCCTCTCCCTCTCACTCTTTATTTCTCTCACTCTCTCCCTCTCTTTCTCTTTCTCTCTCCAACCCTCCCTGCCTCTTTCCCTCTTTCTTCTCCCTAACACCCACTCTACTCTTTCTCTCATTTCCTCTCCCTCTCACTCTCTCTAAAGAGTTTGATATAATAATAGACAAATTAGATGATATATGTAGAAATCACAAAGAATGGAATATACTCATATCCGGAGACTTTAACTTTCCTTTCGTAGATTGGAAAGAACGAATAGGAGATTATGGTTGTATTTATACATACAAAAAAGAGAGTAACAGCAGCGTAGAGGATAAGAGGTGATTCGAAAAACTATTAGATATGTTACTAGAACATAACATCCAGCAAATAAATCATCTGCCAACAAGAAAGGATAATATTTTAGACCTAAATTAGTATTTGTGAACGAGGTGAATTATGTTAAAGATATAATAGTGTATAATATGAGTATTTCAGACTATAATGTCTTAGAATTAACAGTCCATTCCAAAGCAAGTGACAACAGAGATAAGCAAGAGACGAAAAAGTGGGAAGGATATGGAAAATACAATTTCTATAGTAAGAATATAAATTGATCAGAAATAAATGAGGTAAAGAAAGACTGGGAAAACATATTCATAAGTGATAATATACAGGTAAATACTGGATATATTACATTATTATATAAAATCATTGAAAAAATAAGAATGATAAATATATGCCGAAGAAGAAAAGTAAACATCAGTCATGCATACCAAGAGACAGAAGGATCCTGTTCCAGAAAATCAGAAAGTGGAAAAGAGGTCTTGCAAAAGAAAAGAATGCATGGAAAGTGATGGAACTAAAAAGTAAGATAGAAAATGCAGAAAAAAAGATTATACAGAAAAGACCTTACAAAATATCAAGCAAAACCCCCAAATTTTTTACTCATATGCGAAAAGATGAATAAAGAAGAGTGAAAATAAACCTCTAGGAGATCAGAAGGGCAATTAACAAATGAAAAAAGGAAATATGTAACATATTGGCAGAAAGATATAGGTGAATTTACACCTACAATTGATAATGAAGATAATGATACAGATATTAGAGATGAAAATAGTGAATATTTATCGGACACATAGATACTAGAAACTAATATTATGCAGGCTATTAATGATATTAAAAATGGATCCTTGCAGGACCAGACAGTGTCCCTGCCATTTTGTTAAAAGAAAGTGGTTCATTCAATTGCACAGCCACTTTGACACCATTAAGACAAAATGTAGAAGGCAAGATTTATGATAAGCATAAGAAATTAGCATATATTACCCTATTTTCTGGATGGATCAAGACTAAGAAACCCAGTAATTATAGGCCTGTGAGTCTGACATCTCATATTATGAAAGTTTATGAAGGGTAATGAAGAAAATATAATAAGAACATTTAATGAAAAATAGTTTGTTTAATATATAGGACAACATGGTTTGTACCCAGAAAAAGTACACAAACCAACTGTTAGTCCACCATGAAAGCTATATATAAAAATATGATAAATGAAAAGATACCAGATGTGGTTTACCTAGACTTTGCAAAAAGCTTTTGACAAAGGTAGACCATAATATATTAGCAAAAAAAAAAATGAGAAAACATAACATTGTGGACAAAGTAGGAAGATGGATAAAAGAATTTTTGCAAAACAGAAAACAGATAGTGATTGCAAACTACGAGAAATCGGATGAAGCTAAGGTAATATCCGGTGTGCCACAAGATACGGTGTTAGCTGCATTGCTGTTTGTGATTATGATTGCAGACATAGACAGTAATGTTAAGGACTCGGTCGGTAATGAGAAGTTTCGCCGATGATACAAGAATAAGTAGAGAAATTACTTGTGATGAAGATAGGAACTCGCTACAAAGAAACCTAAACAAAATATATAAATGGGCAGAGGTAAATAAGATGGTATTTAACTCTGATAAATTTGAATCAATAAACTATGGTGATAAAGAAGAATGCTATATACATATGGGACTATGTGGAGACAATCACATATAAGGAAGCAGTTAAAGACCTTGGTATTGCTGTTGAATAGAATATGTTATGCAATGATCAAATAGCAATACTTTTGGCAAAATGCAAAGCAAAAATGGGAATGTTGTTCGGCACTTCAAAACAAGAAAAGCCGAGACACATGATTATCTTTAAAACATATGTAGTCATGAATATTGCAATATAATATGGTACCCACACTACCAAAAGGATATTGCACAAATAGAGAGTGTACAAAAGTCCTTTACAGCTAGAATAGAAGAAGTTATGGACCTTGACTACTGGGAAAGACTACAATTCTTAAATTTATATAGTCTCGAAAGGAGAAGACAACGCTACATGATAATCCAGGCATGGGAACAGATGAAGGAATTGCAAAAACATCATGGAGCTAAAAAATACCAGGAAAAGAGCAAGCAGGTAGATTAACAGTGCCCAAAACTATACCAGGAAAACTAGGAAAGCACACAGGACATTAATGCACCACGCCACCAGCATGTGGTAATACATCGTCTATTCAATGCGGCTACCAGCTCATCTGGGGAACATATCAGGTGAGCGCAGATGTGGCAAATAAGCTTCGACAAATATCTAAGATGCATCCCAGACCATCCAAGATTGGAAGATGCACAATATACTGGAAGATGCATTAGCAATTCTCTGGTAGACATCAGAGGTGCCTCACACTGAGGGACCTCCTGGGGGGGCGCCACCCCCACGAACTGTAAGATCTCCCTCTCCCTCTCTCTCTCTCCAACCCTCCCCGCCTCTTTCCCTCTTTCTTTTCCCTAACACCCCCTCTACTCTTTCTCTCACTTCCTCTCCCATCTCCTCTTTCTTTCTCTCACTCTCTCTCTTTCTCTCTCCAACCCTCCCTGTCTCTTTCCCTCTTTCTCGTTCCTAACACCCACTCTACTCCCTCTCTCTTCCTCTCCCTCTCTCTCTCTCTGTCACCCACTTCCCAACCCCCTTCCCCTTTGGTGCCAGTGATGTCTTACCCCACAGTATTCTTTTCCAGATAGTAAGTCATATGTATACAGAAATTAGGTATGATAAATTCGTAAGTTACTAAGTCTACGGGCATAACCAGCCCCGTTTCAGGAAGCCCTTCCCACCCCAACCCCCTTTGGTGCTAGTGATGTCATACCCTCATAGTCTTTTATTTCCAGATAGTAAGTCATACGTATACCAAGTTTGGTTCAGAACTGTAACGTGTTTTCAAGTTGTACTTTGTATACACACACTACATACAGAAATTTATATATATATATATATATATATATATATATATATATATATATATATATATATATATACACACACACACACACACACACAGCACGAATAAATCACGTGATGTATATGAATGCTGTAACTAAGAATTAATTTGGAAACTCGTACGTGGGCCCTCGAGGAGGATTTGAACTCGTGTCATCCGAGTTGCAGGCGTTGTTATAGTGACCCAACTACGGGAAATAACATTTTTTTTTTCATGTTCGAAGGCAGTGCCTCTCATTTGTCTACCTGTTGTTTACCTCAGTTCATTTCCCTGGAAAACTCTCTGGCTCGCCAGTAGTGAAGAAACAATCATTATTTTTGCACGCAATGTATATGAATGCTGTAATTGGCAATAAATGAGAGAACTAAAGACATGGGTTGAAGTCCTGCTTGAAGGCAACGCTAGTAACAATCATTCTTTTAAAGTAACCTTACTTTTAGAGAGTCTCAGATATAGGCATACAAGGTTCCTACTACTACATTCTCGTTCTTGGTTATTTGGCGAAGTTTCCCGGCACAATCTCTCTCTTGGAAGTGATGATTTCTCGGGAATAAGCTTTTCCTTATACTTGTGTTTCTGCATGGAGACAGTGCACGCATACGTTTTTGATATGAATTGTGGGAACACCAAATCTATTTCTAGAAAATTTAAGTGAGTTTGTGTATTCGGGATCCTAAGAATGAGACATAATGATCTTTAACCGCTTTAGAATCGTGGAGATATAACCCAGAACTAGGTATGGCTGCCACATTCGCTTTTAACTAAATACATGATTGCTTAGTCATTAAATTTAGTCTTGAGTCATCACCTTTGGGTTGTAAAGCAAAAACTAAATTAATCAAATAAAAATATTGCATTAGGAATGAATGGAATGTAACTTTTAAGGACACTAAATGGAGGTGTTACATCAATTACTATTTTTTTCAAAAAAATCCCAGCTTATGAAACCGAATGAAAACAATTATAAGTCCATAACAGAATAATATGGGAGGCGACAAAACCCACATGACAAAACCCCACCAAATAAAACCTCACCAAACAAAACCCCCATACGACAAAACCCCCATATGACAAAACCTCCCTACGACAAAACCCCCACCGACAAAAACACCCATATATTTTCTAGAAGCAGCTTACTGAAATGACTAGTGTATATATAGTTTTTTTTTTTAAATCGTTTATTAAAGAAGATAAGATTATAAAGTAAAAATGTACAGTTTCGTAATATTTATTACACAAAACATATAGGAAGTCAGAATTTATATATTCTTATATTTTTTGCTACACCATTAGAAATTCTTCGATGTCCTTCTTACCATTGCTAAAAATCAAGACAAGATTTTTGCAATCGCGTTGCAATTTTACAGTTTCTCTCTTAATTTTCTTACGAAGAGGTTCTCCGATGGCATTCTTTTTCAAGCAAGTTTGAACCATCAGTGCATCTTTGTTCCAGGCTTCAGTGCAACCCAGAGCTGTGGATGACTATAACCAACCAGGTATTTAAAAGTATTGTTCCAAGTTTCACACTGGTTATTTGTACGGTCTTCGCCACTAACCGGGGTGGAATTTGTCTTGCACGACGCTTAGTACCTGTCACATACGTCGAATCAAAATATGCCAACAGAGGTTCAAGATGGCTAGGGCAGTTCAATTTAAGAGAGGAAATTCATGCCATCTATGATTCTATCAGATGGAAGAAAAGCAGAGTCCGTCAATCATACCACAAAAATGTCTTGTAGATTAATCTTCCTTGTAGATACTGCTCAGTCCTATGCTTTGTAGTTTCCGCCATGTATTCTGTGTTAAATGGTAAAAACATGTTTTCGTATGGATTTGAGGTCCCAGTACATTTTCTGCTAGCATTCAAAAGTGATTTTCAAATCGGTCGCCAGTAGTATCAGGATTCATATATAACCCTAGTTCCTCTCCCTTTATCTAGAACTGTTATAAGAAATTCTTGATAGATTTCTGTGATCTGCCGGAAAGGAAACCATACACACAGCTTGTGCTGAATCACCGAGAGGAGCTCTAATAACAAATAGCTGTTCAAAATAACACAGGAGCCGATGCAAAGGTTCCATCCATATACCAGAGTATGTGCCTTATCTAAATGGTCCATCGCATCTCTTATTTACCGTATAATGATTCGATTATTGAAGGCTTCAGCACCATTATCATGAAGAAAAGAAAAGGCTGATATTCTCTCGTGTCATAGTCCTTCCACCTAAAATCTTCAAGTCCTTCAACGATTCCAGGATCCTTAGGGCGTCCTTCTTGGCGTTTCTTTGAACATATCTTTTAACTGTATTTATATTTCCCATGGCAATTCTTCCGTCCTGAGTCATACTCTCCAACGAATCCGCTACAATGCGACTAGTCATTTCCTCTGAATTGATTTGGCCTGTTGATGGGAGTTGTATGCACTTTTGCTGCTTCCACTGATCCTTCATCTCCGCATGATTATGTTCAATAATTGAAATGACGTCCGATATTGCTAAATTTGTTTTTAATTTTCCATTACATCTTCTGGAACATTCCCACCTCATCATAGTAGCACTGGTGGATTTTTTAGTATACATATAACCTTTATAGCACAGTTTCTCTCCACCTGCTTTTTATTGTACGGATGACTTCATGATGAGCAAGGAGTACAGAAAAAATTATTTCCACTCAAACTAAAGCTCCTTCTTAAGAAAAAAAAAGTCATTTTGTAATAATTGTAAATAACTAGCAAAGGAGTATTGACAATACAAATTTGTTGATAGTTTGCTAGTTAACAGACGAAAACAGTGAAAGCTTTCCTTGTAACCACTGTACATAACTTATCGAATAACAATAGGTATTTTACTAATTTGTCGCCTCTCTCTCTCTCTCTCTCTCTCTCTCTCTCTCTCTCTCTCTCTCTCTCTCTCTCTCTCTCTCATATACTGTATATATATATATATATATATATATATATATATATATATATATATATATATATATATATATATCTCATATGTTAGTAACTATCCACCTTTCATTATTCGTGTGGGTTTTGCCGTGTGGGGTTTTTGTCGTGTGGGGGTTTTGTCGTGCGGGGGTTTTGTCGTGTGGGGGTTTCGTCGTATGGGGGTTTTGTCGGTGGGGGTTATGTCGGTGGGGGTTATGTCGTGTGGGGGTTTTGTCAGGCATTCGAATAATATACACATTTCTACACCAATCTTTGTCAATAGGGATATTCTTCAGGTCTGACCTTCAGTGCCCCTTGAATACTGACAACTACAACCAACGCCTTTCTTTCCAACTGCCGATTTTCGCCGATAATCTGCTACCCTGAAAGAACGAGTTTCCCGGTATTAAGCGCAACAAGAATGCAGCTGTACACATTCTCTGTCAACAAAATCCATACAATTTCCGTGAATTCATGATTCGTCATTCATTATGTCCGCTGAACTTAGTGAAGGAGTTGGATTCTCTCACACCAAGCTCACTAAAGAGAAGTAGATTGTGTTATCCACAATCTATTGTGGAAAACAAAGAGCTGGAGAAGGCAAATGGCAGATAAATGACAAAACAAGTGACACAGGTATAGTTCCAGAAGATGGGCGGTTTCTAACGATCCGGATCTAAAGCTAGTCCGTTTTCAGTGACCTCCACGTTAAGGGTTATTTTTATTTATTTTTTTATTTTCAACAGGTTGAGAATCCGGAACTGGAATTGGGGGCCAGGTGAGGGTGAGCCTTCTATGGTCGAGTGGGTTGTTTACGCCCTCTTCCGTCCAACTCGCACAGAAAATCTCAGTGGAAATCTAGTGAAGTTCCATGAACATCTTACTCTAGATTCTTGCTTTATCAATTTTGACTGTAAATCCCTCCTTTACCTAACAGTCATCAATAAAACTTTGAATCTATATTCAGGTTTTGCGCAACATTAAGTTATATAATAAAATATTCATCCAAGAAACGGAGTTACAACTTACAGATGATTAAAAATAACAAAATGAAAAGGTTATTTTGATCACATCATGTCCAGGTTTGATGGAAACCTGTCACTCATTCTGTCTCTTTTGCTGCCTATTTCTAAAATGAAAGAGGTCATGTGCGAAAAAGTGCTTCGAATTTGCTAGTGAAGCTCGTTTAAGAGTCATTTCCTCTCCTGAAAGCAACAGCGATGAAAACACAGCATACTTCGCGTAAAAGAATAGCAAGAAAAAACTGGAAAAATGATCGGTATTAGCTTTGTCCTTTAAAACGTTATTATTATTACTGAGAAAATGTTTGTGATCATTCGTTTTGTTATACAAATGAAAAGGTACTACCATAATGCTTTTGCTTTTGATGGTCAGTTTCTTTCATCATTTTTTATAACTTTGGAAATATCCCTCTTTCTCTCTGATATATACATTTCTATCACTGAAAGTTACAGTTACCTGTATGAATAATATTTCGAATAATATATACTGTATATTCGAAATAGTGTGTGTGTGTGTGTTGGGATCGAACCCCAGTCTCTCAAATGAAAGGCCAGGGCGCTTTCAACTGACCTACACAAGTCATAAAAGAAGCTGGCTGGAATATTATTATTTCTGTATGTGAAGTTTTTCCTGGGCAGCCTGCCACAAAAGAAACCAACGAATTAAAATTTACCCAACTTTCCGACCCACCAGTAAGTCAATTGGTAGTATTTCATTCGAGTTACGTCTTCAACATGAATATGATGGAACTAATCAACATAAAAGCACGTGTTTTACAGAAATAAATTTGCCCAGACTGATGTCGGGATCTCACCCGAGTCTTTAGAGAGAAAGAACCAGGACACTATAACTGACCCACAAAGGTCACAAAATGTTGGAACCTAAGTTCTGTACCTGAGGTTTTCCTTTTCTACCTTTCTGACATTTCAGTGAAGTTCGTTCACAGAAGCACGATTGCAGTATGCATCTTCCTCTCAAAAGTCTTACTCTAACTCATTATTGTCTCAACAGTTAATAAGAATCTCCTCTAGAAAAATACCAAAAAGGAATCTTCTATATGCTTTCTGCTACCTATGAAATTTCAAGCTGGACTTAATTCTCTCACTTGGTATATTTAGTAGAATATGTGAGGCCTGTAATTGCTTGTCAGTAAGTCCCTTTTCATACCTTCTAGAATCTAGATTCTTCGTCCCATTTCTCCAGCTCTAATCTTATAATCCTTTTTTATCTCTTTTTAAAAGGTGAGTCTGGTATTCACCTGAGGGAACCTGCTTTCTGACGTCTCTAATTTTCTTTTACGACACTCTGTAAGCAGGCATTTTACAAACAAACCCACTCCCATACATACATACATACATATATATATATATATATATATATATATATATATATATATATATATATATATATATACATATATATATATATATGTGTGTGTGTGTGTGTGTGTGTGTGTGTGTGTGTGTGTGTGTGTGTGTGTGTGTGTGTGAGATAGATAGTCAGGTAAATAGAAAGAATGAGATACAAAATACAAACAAATTTGTTTAGTGATACCCAAAGCTAATAGTTGTGTTCTGTAAGATTTAGTTTCCAAAGTAATTATTGTACTTGCGAGGTAGCCTTATAATTATGAAGGGCAATATTTTAAATGGAGTCATTTACCTGCTTGAGTTCCTTTTGCCTCAGAATGTTACGAATGTTATCTTTTTCACTGGGTCTTGCATCAAGGTAGTGATTTAAATAATATTCAGCAATCAATATAAAGTAATTAATAATCCCGTCCGTCTTGTGACACTAATGCTCTTTGATCGGCATAACATGACATGTAGTAATTTCCTACTTTATCGTCTGATTAAGGTTCCAGTATTATTTTGTAGTGATGATAACTGCGTTTTTTCTAAGTACTTCAGATCTCTAAGATTTCTGGTACCCATTTGTGGCAGAGAAAATAGCAACATTTTTAAATCTATTCCAAAATGACTTCTGTGCTTATCTCGATTAGATCCTTTAATGAAGATCAAATTATTTCACGATAGTGAATTAACTCTATGTTTTATCATCCTCTTTCTTCCACACCTAAAGTTCATCTATTGGAGGTCTAGGAGATCGAATGAAAAGTGTGTATGGTTTGATTACGTTTCGAGTAAGATGAGTACAAAAACATCTGCTTAAAGTTCAGGTCCTATAAAGGAGTGATACTTTTCATTTCGGCCACTGCATTAAATCTCATTTGTGCGTCATACTGAAATGTGTGAATCCTCTCTGTTATAATTAATTTCCTAGAAATGAGATGAAATAAAATAGGACGCCAAAGCGTGTCTCCTTCCTCCTGAGAATTCGCAATTTAATAATAGCCTAATATTTCTCTGAAGGTGGAAAGACAAGAGAGGCAAAATAAACCCTTTACCGAAGTTGCAGCATAATTTAATCATTATTACATGAATGTCCGTTTATTTTTGCCTTTCCGGAATGCTTGTGGCCTAGGATGAATGGCTGCATGTATGTATAAGCGAATACCGTGAAATGGCATGAATTTAATAGGTAAATTAAGGCTTAATACTGACAAGTTATGGGCAATATGGAAGTCACATTACGTTAATCCCTTGTCTCTAGAGTAAAAATCAAATAATATTCAGGTAACCTATTAAATAGGTCACTTGGATGAAAAGGAGACCTCACTGTTAACCAGGGTTTAAACTTCAGAAAAGGAATTATAAATGTAATAACTACATAATGACAACACCATTCAGATGTTGTATAACAGTGCCAGCTGGAAGTAATATGCCTACTTATAGGCAGTCAACATTGTGAAAAATATAGTGATGGTTTGGTCTAGGAAATAGAAAAGAAGATGAGAAGATGACAGAAATCTTTTTAGCATTTTCTCAGTAAACTTAATGAAAATAAATGTACGCCACTTTGCTCCAGATAATTCCTACATCATCTAATTTTAATTCGTTATATAATTTACCTATATTTTGATTATTCATAGGAGTACTCTTAAGTATCTCCTCCTAAAAAATCCCTGGCCCATAGTTATAGTGAAAATCATTGTTTTATAAAACTTGAGTAATAATTTAGTAATTTTTTCTTTGCGTCTGTTCAGTTTCTTCCTTTTTTATCTATCTATCTCTCTATCTACCTATCAATCCCTATCTAACTATCTATCTATCTACTTAATACATACGCATTTTTGCCAAAAGAGCATAACAGCATATATTTTCTCCACGATTTTAATGATTCTGGGACAGCATGAATTTGAACAAACGAAACTGCTTTGCTAGGCGTAACGCAGGCTGCTTTACTCAGTGCAACCGACAATTGACTGATATGAGATTCGATAAGTCAAAAAACAAAAAGTTTATGTAAATTTATGCTAATTTCCTTCGTATTTCTTTCATGTCATAAAGTAGCCTATATAAACTGTTGCAGTTAAAATATAATTTTTTAGTCTTTAAGCCAGTACATTATTATTACATCCACTTTCCTGCAGCGTATTTGTCTCTGTTACTGTTGTATTTATAAATACTGACTATTGATATAACCATACAAAATTTTTAAATCACACATTTTCCAGTTAACTTTCTTTTAATGTTGGGTAAGCTAAGTCTTCTTCCATATATTTTATTCTTTTTACATCAGATAATAACAAAGATTTGTAACTTCCTTTGGGAAATGTGACAAAACCCAACATTCAAATTTACGCTTTCATTGCCATATGTTTGGATGTAAATTACACACAATGTGTTCATCTCAACCACAGGAACGTTAATGCCCAAATTGCGTCGGCATCTAGTCCATCCATCATAATGAAACTTTGCCCCTGTTACATAAATACATTATACATACACACTTACACACACACACACACATATATATATATATATATATATATATATATATATATATATATATATATATATATATATATATATATGTGTAATGTGTGTGTGTGTATGTGTCTTCAATGTGTGTGTGTGTGTGTGTGTGTGTGTGTGCGCTGATGTTTGTGTTTCACTTTTGCACACGTGACATTTTATCATCAACAAATATTAAGCTACAATCCTCATTTTATTATCAAATTCACTATGTTACCGAACGTTTCCCACTGTTCTAAAAACCTTATCAGGATCAGGTAATGCGTCAAATCATTAACAGTTACCAAGCCAACTTTGCGGCAACAATAATACAAACAAGCAAGCTAGTTTGAAACTATTTAAAAACTAATTATCTTGAAATATTATTTACTAACAGTCTGTCAAATTTGTACACCCCTGGGCTGTTTTGATCAAATCAGCACAATTTTAATTTATTATACAACATTCAGCAGTACACGATAGCTTTTGCATTTTTCCAATCAACAACGTGATTATATTCTTTCATGTCTTGAAATAAACTAGTAATTATGTTCGCTGCTCGAGCGTTATATTTATTAATAAATAAAACTTTTAGACAATTAATTTTGAAAGGTTGCATATATTAGTTGTCATGTTTATGTATTGCTTCCACAGAGGTGAGTTTGTAATTACTTATATTTTGTATCACTAGACCCTGAGAAAGCGTGGCCACGAATGCGCTCCGGTTAGTTCTTGTTTCAGTACCTTCCTCAAACAGTGGCAATATCTGTCTCTGTATCTGTCTTTCTTTACCTATCCGTGCATTTTATATTCGCTGTTTTGCGCTAATGAAATCTTTCAATGGTTAGTTTGTAACCAAGGAATTGAATAGAAAAGGAGTAATGTTTGTTTATGGTACCTTTGAGTTATCTCTGACAAATTAGATTTACTCCCAGGAGTTACAAATATTTTGACGTAAACAGCAAGGAAAAAGTATTTAGAATTTCTCTCTCTCTCTCTCTCTCACAGCCTTTTCGTTAATTCTACCTAAAATTTCTAGAGTGAACTGTGTGTCCTTAATCGAACACAACTGGACATCTTTTCTTGATGTAAACCACATCCCATGAAAGCTGATTTTAAAAAAGGTTTCTTCGGAACTGGTCAATACGATTTTTGCAAGGAAACTTCCCTGGGTTTATTTAAGGTTGTTTACATGAGAGAGAGAGAGAGAGAGAGAGAGAGAGAGAGAGAGAGAGAGAACTGGAAAACGTAACAAGAAAAGGGACTTGTTTAATTTTGAATGCTCTATTTGTTTAAAGAAGAACGCAAACTTTTGTGCTCTATCGTTTTCTTGAAAACTGAATTAGTCTCTGACGTGTGAATTTAGGAAAACTTTGATCTTTCGAGCGAGGAAGTGAGAAGAAAACTTCATTAACCAAAACGACCACTCATTTATCATCTGAGGTTGCTCCAATCCACTTGGCTTGGTTTCTAAATGTAGGAACCAAACTTAGGTTGTTTGCCTTTCATTTTGCCCCTCTGAATGTATTTGTGGAAGCAGGAACAACGCGTGATTTCCTTAAAAGGAAAATATCAAGGGACCATAAAGTCTCGAAAGTGACAATCTACTTTAAAACTGGTCACCAGGCCCTGTGTTGCGACTGCTAAATGAAGGCATTAACTCTGCTGATAAATACGGCGAGGAAAAGAGAAAGCCAGAAACTCTATCAGGAGGGTACTAATACGAAAGATAAAACCTTACTCGCATTTCAAATGGAGTCTTGGTTGTAGTGTTTGGCCCCCTCCAACTTTGATGATATTAGTCTCGATGAGTAAAAGCTTTCTAATGTTGTCCTCAAATATCAACTTCATGTGCCCCGAAAGTTAGTCAAGGATAACTGTCGAATACAGCTGGATCGAATCTCAGACGCCAACAAACAGTACTTCATTTAACAATCTAATTGCTACTTCCTCATCCCCTTAATTTATTTCTTTTTTCTTTCGGTCCTATGTGTTCATTTAAATGAGATGTGCTTCTCATGGTTTCATATTTCTTTCTGTTTGAATGTTGTAGTCTCTCTCTCTCTCTCTCTCTCTCTCTCTCTCTCTCTCTCTCTCTCACTGCTTTGTAGCTCATGTGAAATCGCGTTTAGTTCACAGCTGGGCGACCAATGTTCAGAGAGAATCGTTCATTCTTATGTCAAAACACTTTTCAATATGAGAGGGCCACCACGGGGTAATCCTCACCCCTATGAACTAAAACCATTCATTTGACATTCCCTCTCTGTCCCTCGTAATTAATTACATCTAAGAATTATCATAAAATAGCCCCGAGAGTAATTACACTCACACCCGGAAAAATCCCGCTCTTAGTTGGAGCAGTTCAGAGTAAAAACTCAATCCCCTCCTGAAGAGAATAAGTCCCAGAACTTAGCCAAAATTTTGCTGGTTGTTTAATGCTTATCCGTTTTCCTTGACTCTGGGGGGATTATAGTGTTATTTTCATAGCCATAAATTACAGCGAGTTTTCTACCGGACTGAAAATGTTCAGAGCTTACTGTAATGTATTGTGCACCCTTGACTTACTTTTTCAGACCTGTACTGTGTTATGGATATATTTCTTTATATTTCTGTGTATATGCGTTTTTCATGAATTGACTCTAATATTATTCATTTGTTAGTTTCTTCTCATTTTTTTCTCCCTTCCACAAACTGCCATTGCATTGAATGAGTACGTGCCATGCGAGTCAGCCCCATTTTAGACCTCATATATATAAATGCTTACTGGTTTTGAATGACAATGATTAAAAATAACTAAACATTTTGGCCGACCTGAACTCAACCAAGATGAAACTTGCGTTTGCATTTACAGTTCCTCAAGCACTTCATTACAAAGAGTACGTAAAAACATAGATATGTTTATATGAACCTCTGCAGGTACATCAGTGACTATTACCTAACCAATTCCATAATAAATATAGGCACAACTTTTTTACGAGGCTTGAGAGTTAAGCCTGAAAAGAATTTCCCGGAATGAACCCATTAGCGACTCATAAACCTACAACATTCAGTTCCCTGAAAATATTCCTTTAGGAAATGCGGCGCAGCGTTGCTAAAGCTGATAAATATCAAAGGAAAAACGGGCGAGAAGGTGCAAACATTTTTGAAACAAAATCAAATGAGCAAAATATGTTTTCGCCACCAAATGAAGTTTCAGATATCTCTCTCTCTCTCTCTCTCTCTCTCTCTCTCTCTCTCTTCGTCAAATTTGATGTAGATAGAATGAACCTACGCAATAAAAAAGATACTCTTACTATAGTATTAGAATGATAAAATACTCCCATTACTTAAGAACTGACATATTTTCTCTTTCTGTTGAATTTTTGTGTTGAATAATTTTTTTTCAGTGTGAGCGATACTTATGGCTTAATGTCTGCTAGTATAAAACAAGTCACGTGATAGTGGACTAAAATTCACACACACACACTATATATATATATATATATATATATCTTTATATATATATATATATATATATATATATATATGTATATATATATATATATATATATATACAATCATGAAGCTACAAATGTCGCTTAATATCAAATTCACGCTACCTCGGAACTCCCCGATGGAGGCTATACCGAAGGATTTATATAAGTGATAAATGGATTGATTGCTATATGGACGCGAACCACTCGACACGGACCTATTCAGCGACTGCAGTTGACATTTCCACTGCACCATCAAGACCAATCCATTTTATCACTTATATAAATTTTATATAAGTGATAAATGGATTGTGTCCCGGCAGTACCAATCCATTTATCACTTATATAAATTCCCCTTCGGTGATAATTCTCCATCGAAGATATTCCCGAGGTAGCGTGAATTTGATATTAAGCGACATCTGTAGCTTCATGATTGTATATAAATCACGGTGTGATAAAAAATTTCATATATATATATACAGATATATTTATATATATACTGTGTATATATATATATATATATATATATATATATATATATATATATATATATATATATATATATATACATACATATATATATATATATATATATATATATATATATAACTATATATATATATATATATATATATATATATATATATATATATATATATCAAAAAAATAAAAAAAATTGATAAATAGATAAAAATGTATTAAAATGCAAGGAGAATAGTATTAGGGTAGTAATGCATTGCATCTTCGCTTGAACCTTTGAAGTTCAATGGCATGACACCTGCCGAGACTCTTCCACAGTCCAACGGTATGAGGAATACAGGACCTCCTGGAAGAAAAGTTCTACAGCAAGGCACATTTACCTGCATACTGGTGCTGCCGTTCGAAAGCAAATCTGGTCACTCCTCGGCAGAGAAAAAGAGGATCAGGGATCAATTGTGAATGTGAAAGATCTCTGTTAAGATACAACTTAAGAAAAATTGACAAACAAGAGACTATCTGCCGATGGTTCAAGTCATAACTGCTAATATCAGAAACAGAAACCTACCACCACGAACCACTTTACAGAGATAAATCTCTGTCAGAAGCAGACATCCATACCGGAGAACAGTATTTTAGTAAAGGAAGGACAACTGACCTAAAACTAGTTGCACTGATTTTATCACTGTTATAAATGTATGAGGCCTTTTCATTACTATAAGCCTGCTTTTGTGCAGCACATTTGCTGACACTTTCGTTTGATGTTTCTTAAAAGTAAGATTTGAGACAAAAGTTAAACCTAGAATAGTTAAAACTCCAGGCTCATTCAGCAGAGTCCCATCTACTTGCAAGGGAGGATGGGGTGGAAAATCTGTACGAGATCTGCTAATCAACAGTGTTTTCGTTTTACTGGAGTTCAGCTTCATATCCAACCAACTACACCATTCACTAAGCAGCTCCATGTCGCAACTGAAACTAAGGGAAGCTTCATTTCTCATAAGTGGAGACTTTACGACATCCACAAGTATAGCATCATCGGCATACTGAACAATCTTGTTTTCCAGGCCAACAACCATATCACTTGCATACACTAAAAATAATAGTGGGCCAAGAACTGCCCTGTGGAACTCCAGACACAATAGGTCTTGGTTAACTATAGATCCCATTAACAGCAACTCATTGCTGCCTACTTGTAAGGAAATCTTGAAGTAAACCTAAAACATATCCACCTCATCCAAAATTCTGAAGTTATAAATAAGTGCCTTGTGATTTACTAAATCGAAAGCAGCACTAAAATCTATTTGAATTACTCTGCACTCAAAACTCTTATCAGGATTCTCTTGCAAATGGCATGTCAAATCTAAAAGAGTATCGCAGGTACCTAACTGATTCCTATATGCTTATTGACTATCAGCAAACAGTCTTTTAGATTCCACATATTGTATAGCGGCTTAAAAATAAGTTTTCCCTCCAACTTTGGAGAGCACAGGGAGAATAGACATTGGCCTGTAGTTACTGCAGTCTGCAGATATGCTGTTCTTTGGAACAGGCACTGTATTGCTAAGCTTGCGCTCATCTGCAAAGGTACTACGCCGATATAAAAATTTACAGAATTTACTAATCTTGGAAGGCAACACACTAGAAACTTTTTTAAAAAACAAAGGGAAGAAACCTTCAGGATCTTCTCCGCCCCAGCTATCAAGATTATCAAAAATTTTCTAGAGAGAAGTGAAAATTTGTAAGAATTGTTTCAGGATGACAAGTATCGGGATGAGGACATTCCTCAGGTGATTGCTTTGCTTCAAAAGCTTTATGAAGAAGTTCATCTTTTTCCTTAGAGCCAGTAACGAATTAGCATCAATGTTAGTAGAGGAGGAATGGGAGATGTGCCTGACCCAAAGTTAGATAAAGTCAATCTGGTCCAACACAGATGAGGCTGAGCAATTCCTTCAAGTTTCCTCTTCAAGAAATTATTGTGATTTCTCTCAGCTATAGTATATGATAAATTCTATTCGCAGCACAGCCAGACTCAACAAAAATGGTGTAATTTTCATGTGAAGGATTTAATACAGACAAAGTTATACAATTAAAATGACATAAGAAATTGAGGCAGACAAAGGAGGAAGGTTGAGCTGAACGAAACAAAAAAATTACCTTTAAACTAATTTATTATATAAAGATATATACATTATATACAAATGAGTCAGGTTCAGTATACATAATTTAATGAACAATTAAAAACATTCAGTCAAAAATAAACAAAACAAGTCTTAGAAATGAAACATCAATCAAAATATTGCAAAAAACTTCAAATTCAGTTACCTGAGCCATACACACTTAGCAGGAAAAAATAATCCAATTAATTAAACTTTAAATAAACATTTAGCACCATTAATAAAACAATGTAAACAAAACAAAAGCAACAACACTACAAGCAGCATACTGATAGATAAACGGCAATAATAAATCATTTCCAGACTTAATAATTACATCGACAGCCATTAAAATAATGAAATGAAATAATTATACCAAAATAACATCAATTACAAAAATTAACCAGTCCAAAAATTTAACTGCCAAAAACAATTATATATAATAGAGAACTTTTTGTCTCAAATATATTCAACGTCCCAAATCGGGCTCAACACAGAAACAGACAAACCCACAAAGAGTTGCCGTCAAGACAGTCACAACTGTCTACAAGGACGAAGTCAAACAGACGAACCGTCGCGTCACCAAGACAGCCTTTGGCTTCGCCGAACAGGAAACCAATCATGACTGATGACCACGGCCGTAGCCGCCGAGGCAGTCACATGCTGCCGAACGGGAAACCAATCCTCACATTGAATGACCACGGTCAGTCATCGAAATACCTCTCAGGCCGCCCTCTCAGGATGAAGTCAGCGCAGACAAGGAGATCCTTCACCTCCTGTCGGGCCAACAGGTAAGTAACATCTATTTTTCCATCCAGACCGACTCGCTCTGCCGGTTTGCTGCCGAGATACTCGACTCTGTTGCCGCTACGAACCCGGACTTATTGCTGCGCCATGAACCTGACTGCCACTGTCAGAGACAACACGACAGACGCTAACTTTCCTTCCAAAGAAAAATAAAAAAAGTATGGAGGCAACAACTTCACTCAAGGAACAATGGCAAACGATTGTCCTAACAGAAGTACTAAACTCACACCTCTCCTTACTAACAGAAAAAAAAAATTTTTTTTTACACTTCACACACACATTTCTCTTCTCTCCTTCTCCTCCAGTGCCGCAACCCTGCCAGATAAAACAGAACCGATCCTGGTAAGGTCGCTATAAATGTTATGAACCACTTTTGTTCAGCAGGTTCTTAAATACAAAAAAATACGGGACTGGAAATGACTGGCAGAAAATTGAGGCAGACAAAGGAGGAAGGAGCTGAACGAAACAAAAAAAATACCTTAAACTAATTTATTACAACAAAGTTATATACATTATATACAAATGAGTCAGGTTTAGCATACATAATTAAATAAATATTCAATAAACATTCAAAATTCAAAATAAACAAGTCTTAAGGACCACACAAATGACTAAACAATCACAATCAACATAATATTGAAAAACATCCCAAATACATTTTAGTAAAACAATAACACTCTACACCATTAATAATAATAATCCAATAAAAAACTTTAGCCATAAACTTTAAGCAGCATTAATAAACATAATGTAAACAAAACAAAAGCAGACCATACACTGCTCGACACCATGAATAATAACAATGCAATACAAAGCATTTACCAGAGCCATAATTACATTACACCAATTAAAATAAATGAAAATGAATAATTATACCAAATTAATAACAATCCAAACTAGAAAAATACAGTCCAAAAGATAAACTGCCATTGCCAATAAACAAATAAGAGAAATAAATCTCAAACATATTCAACGTCCCAACTCGGGGTAACACCGAGAAAGCAATCTCAAACCCACAAAGAGATAAGACAGTCACAGGCTGTCTACAAGGATGAATGTACCACCAATCAGCCGAACAGAACCAATCCACACACTGGATGACCACGCCAAGCAGGCAGTCACATGCTCGAACTGGAACCAATCCATCACAGATTGAATGACCACGAGTCAGTCATCGAAATACCCGTCAGCTGTTATCAGGGATGAAGTCACGCAGACAAGGAGATCCTTCCACCATCCTTCAGCTGAAGCCAACAGGTAAGCAATACCTGCTGCCCATCCAGACCGACTCCATGCTGCTCTGCTGCCTAGATACTGCCTGCTACGAACCTGACTCGCTGCTGTGCCACTAAACCTGACTGCCACTGTCAGAGACAACACGACAGACGTCAACTTTCCTTCAAAGAAAAATAAAAAAGTAAGGAGGCAACAACCCACCAAGGGAACAATCGGCAAACGATTGTCCCAACAGAAGTACTAAACCTCACACCTCCTTACCTAACAAAAAAAAAAAAAAATTTTTTTTTTACACTTCACAACACACACTCTCTCTCTCGCTCTCTCTCCTCCAGTGCCGTCACAACCCTGCCAGATAAAACAGAACTGATCCTGGCAAGGTCGCAAAATGTTATGAACCACTTTTGGTTCAGCAGGTTCTTTAAATACAACAAATATCGGAACTGGAATGACTGGCAGAAATTGAGGCAGACAAAGGAGGAAGGAGCTGAACTAAACAAAAAAATTACCTTAAAGTAATTTATTACAACTAAAAGTTATATACATTATATACAAATGAGTCAGGTTCAGTGAATACATAATTTAATGAACAATTCAATAAACATTCAAATTCAAAATAAACAAAATCGAGGACCACACAAATACAACATAAACAATCTCAATCAAAATAATGATGAAGCAGGAAAATACTAAATCCAATTAATTAAACTTTAAATAAACATTTCTACACAGCATTAATAAAATAATGCAATAAAACAAAACAAAAGCAACACACTGCAAGCAGCATATTGATAGATAAACGGCATAATAAATACATGAGCAGCATACTTCAATAATTACATTACAGCAATTAAAACATGTAATCAAAAGTGACTTCATTAATAATATCCAAAACTCGTCCAAAACAATAACTAAATCCAAAATTTAATTGCCAAAAACAATTACAGCATAAAAATGTCTCAAATGATAATATTCAACGTCCCAAAATCGGGGTAACACCGATAACAATCAAACAATCCCGTGGAGATTGCCAAGACAGTCACAGGCTGTCAAGAAAGGATGAAGTCAAATCCAGACGAACTCCTGTGAAGACACCAAGACAGCCACCAACTGCTCAGCTGGAACTAATCCATCATCACAGATGATTGGGAGAGTCGTCGAGGCAGTCACGTCTGCGGAACCGTTATACATTGAAATGACCACGGTCAGTCATGAAATGATTTTCAGCTGTCCGAGACAAGGAGATCCTTCAGCTGATCGAGGCCAACAGGTAAGCAATACCTGCTGCCCATCCAAAACTCCATGTTGCTAAAGCTGCTGCCGTTGGAACCCTGAACCTGCTTATTGCTGTTACGAACCTGACTGCCACTGTCAGAGACAACACGACAGACGTCAACTTTCCTTCAAAGAAAAATAAAAAAAAGTAAGGAGGCAACCCCCAAGGGAACAATCGGCAAACGATTGTCCCAACAGAAGTACTAAACCTCACACACCTCCTAACAGAAAAAAAAAAAATTTTTTTTTTTTTACACTTCACACACACATCTCTCTCTCTCTCTCTCTCCCAGTGCCGCCACAACCCTGCCAGCCAAAACAGAACCGATCCTGGCAAGGTCGCCAAATGTTATGAACCACTTTTGGTTCAGCAGGTTCTTAAATACAAAAGTTCGGAACTGGAATGACTGGCAGAAAGTGAGGCAGACAAAAGGAGGAAGGAGCTGAACAAACAAAAAAATACCTTAAACTATTTTATTACAACTAAGATATATACATATATACAAATGAGTCCAGGTTCAGTGACATAATTAAATAAACAATTCAATAGCACTAAATTCAAAATAAACAAAACAAGTCTTAAACCACACAAATGACTAAACAATACAACAAAATATTGTAATTAAACTTCAAATACGAGATAAAACAATAACACTTTAGCAGGAAAATACAATCCAATTAATTAAAATGTTAAAAAACATTTAAGCGAGCATAAATAAACACAGGCAGCAAAATAAAACAAAATGCAAAAAATATTACAAAAGCATACTGATAGATAAACGCAATAATAAAATGCAAGCAATACTTCAACATTACATAACAGCCATTAAAACATGTAATCAATAAGTGAAATCATTCATTAATAAAAATCACGAATAAAAATTAACTGTCCAAAAATTTAACTGCCAAGCGTAAACATAAACAGAACTTTGCCAATTCAACGCCCCAAATCGGGCTCAACAATCAAACAGACAAACTGATAAGCAAGTTGTCAAGACAGCTGGTCACAACTGATAAACAAGGACAAAGTCAACAGAGACGAACTCGTCAGACAGCTGACAGCCTCTGGCTGCAAACAGGAACCAATCCACACATGGATGACCACGGCCGACCAACTGCCGAGGCAGGTCACATGCTGTTCGAACGGGAACCAATCCCCACATTGAATGACCACGGTCTGTCCGTTATAAATGAAGATCAGCTGCCCTCAGGATGAAGTCACGCAGACAAGGAGATCCTTCACTTTCCTCGGCCAACAGGTAAGCAATACCTGATGCCCATCCAGACCGACTGCTGCTCTGCTGCATGATTGACTAAAGCTGCCGAAAACCTGACTTATTGCTATAAATAAATGACTGCCACTGTCAGAGACAATACGACAGACGTCAACTTTCCTTCAAAGAAAAAAATAAAAAAAAAGCAAGGCAACAACCCACCAAGGGAACAATCGGCAATGAAATTGTCCCAACAGAAGTAATAAAATAAAACCTCACACCTTACCCTAACAGAAAAAAAAAAAAAATTTTTTTTACACTTCACACACACACTCTCTCTCTCTCTTCTCCTCAGTGCTCAAACCCTGCCAGATAAAACAGAACCAATCCTGGCAAGGTAAATAAATGTTATATGAACCACTTTTGGTAAAGCAGGTTCTAAATAAAAGACAAAGTTACGGGACTGGAATGACTGGCAGAAATTGAGGCAGAAAAAGGAAGGAAAGGAACTGGAAATAAATAAAAAAATACCTTAAAGTAATTTATTACAACAAAGTTATATACATTATATACAAATGAGTCAGGTTAAGTGAAGTTACACTTTAATGAACAATTCAATAAACATTCAAATTCAAAATAAACAAAATCGAGTCAGTGCAATAAAAAAATAACATAAAAAAATACATATTGTAATTAAATCAAATATGAGTAAAACAATAACACTTTAGCAGGAAAATACAATCCAATAATTAAACTTTAAATAAACATTTAAGCAGCATAAATAAACACAGGCAGCAAACAAAACAAAAGCAACAAATAACAGCCATACTGATAGATAAACGGCATAATAAAATGCAATGAGCAGCATAATTAAAAATAATTACATTACAGCCATTAAAACATGTAATAAAAAGTGACTAAAAATAATAATATCCAAAAACTCGTCCAAAAATTAACTGTCCAAAATTTAACTGCCAAAACAATTACATAATTAAGATAAACTTTTGTCTCAAACATATTCAACGTCCCAAATAAATCAACACAGAAACAGACAAAAATAAATGCAAGAATTGTCAACAACAGTCAATAAGGGTCTGCAACCGACGAAGTCAAACAGACGAACTCGTAAAATAACCAAGACAGCCTCTGGCTAAGGAACAGGAACAATCCACACTGGATGACCACGTAAAAATAAGGCAGTCACATGCTATAACGGGAACCAATCCCCACTTTGAATGACCACGGTCAGTCATAAAAATACCCTCAGCTGCCCTCAGGGATGAAGTCCACGGAAGACAAGGAGATCCTTCCCCTCCTGTTTGCCATCCAGGTAAGCAATGATGATGCCCGGGTAGACCGACTGCCTGCTGCTCTAAACAAAAGATACTGACTAAGCTGCTTGACAACCTGACTTATTGCTATTACGAACCTGACTGCCACTGTCAGAAGAACAACACGACAGACGTCAACTTTCCTTCAAAGAAAAATAAAAGTAAAGGAGGCAACAACTCATCAAGGAACAATCGGCAAACGATTGTCCCAACAGAAGTACTAAACCTCACAATATATATATATAAATATATATATATATAAATATAATATATTAAATATATATATATTATATATATATAAAAATTATAAATATATAAATATTATATATATATATATATATTATATATATATATATATAAATATATATATATATATATATATATATAAATATATAAATCAAATATATAAATATATATATTATAAATATATATAAAATATATAATATATATATAAAATATATATATAAATATATATAGCATAATTATAATATATATATATAAATATATATATATATATATAATAAATATATATATATATTATATATGTAATAATATATATATAAATAAATATATATAAATATATATATATATATAAATATATATATATAAATATATATATAAATATATTTTAAATATATATATATATATATATATATAAATATATATATATATATATATATAAATATATATATATATATAAATTTATATATAATGTAGAATATAAATATATACTTAATATAGATATATTTATATATTTATATATTTGAACAAAGAAATATATATTTAAATCAAATTGCTTTTTTTTTAAAAAAATAAACAGTCCATAAAGCCGTAATTTTAACAAGAAATTAAAGATAATTTCCGATGCTGTCGGTCGGCAACGTGACCTCTTGTGATATAATGACGCGGCATCACGGTCTCTTCAATTTCTTGCACTTGAGTCTAAATTTTGTACTATAACAAGCATAATACAAAAAGTGCGAAGAATTCGAGAAGTTAAGAGGGCATTGTATGTTACAGTTACCAATGTCAAATATATATATATATATATTTATATATAGCTGAATCTATAAATATTTATATATATATATATATATATATATATTAACGTATATATATGGGCTATATATAAGCCATAATAATTTAAATGAGACTATTTTTAAAAAATTACAAAAAAAAAAAGTAAAGCTAAGTTGTTTATTCTGCACAACTTCCCTAGTCTCAGCCAACCAAAGAGGACACTAGTTGTGCAAATGGATGAATTAGAATAAAATTTTGTGTATTTTTGAAAAAGTAATTTTTATAAAATTGGTTTTTGCTCATTTCAGCCAAAAAAAATAAATATATAAATATATATAAATATATATATATATATATAAATTTTATATGCTATATTTATATAAGGCAAAAAAATAAATATATATAATGAAAAAATATTATATAAATATATATAAATGAATATTATATATATATATATATAAAATATATATATATATATATAAATATATATATATGTATATAATATATATAAAGGATAAATATATATATATATATAATATAAATTGACCATAAATAATATAGGTGCATATAATATAATATTATATATAAATATTATATATATATATTATATATATATATATATTTACATAAATATATAAAAATAAATGTTAGAATATACATAAATTATGTTATATATATATAATATATATAAATATCCCACTTATATACATATATCTAATATTTTTATACATAAATGTAAATAAATATATATTATATATATATAAATATATATACACAATACACATACATGCTAAATCGTTTCCAGCGCTATATAATGATATATATATATATATATAAAAATGACCTAAATATATACTCTTTTCTGTTCACTAGCTGTTATTACAATGGAATTATAAATATAATAGTGCCGTAAAGAAAATAACTTGCCTCAATAAAAATTAAACTCTCTCTCAGGAATATTAAAAATCTACATCTAATCAGCAATATAAATTAAACAAATGTAAATTTACAAAATATTTTATTCTGCAAATCTAACGTATGACAGGTTAAAAATGGTAAGTGAGTATCATGCTAAAATGGAAATCAAAGGTAAATGAATGTCTTCCCAAACATTTTATCAGTTACAAGAACTATAAGTGGGATTCTTCCCATCTCAGCCCCCAATCACTATTCAGTCTCCATTCTAATTTATGTCTAAAAGTCACCAGTTCAGCCTAAGCAAGCCATCCCATTAAAATTTCATGTTCACTAAAATGTTTGTAGACACATGCTATGCATGAAAAGCCATGAGTATGTATGATAAATGACTTTATAAAGCATCAATAGAGATAAATCATCTCCCATTAGTATTAACATCAACTTAGTTCACATTAACACCATGCATCACATAGAAAGAAATGTTAAAATACCAAAATGATAAGTAATCAAAATGTGAATTTATAATTTATATCTTTAACACTCACCCTTACAGCAGGGAACTAAATAAATAAAGAGACATGACTTTAAAATTGGCTCCTAAAAAACGAATAAAATGGGTAAAAATACAGAAGCTTCCCTCATTATAGTCATGAGCCTGATACCCAAATTTGTAATCTAAATACCAAACAGAGGGGTAAATGCCATAAATGGTTTTCAGTTAGCTTAGTACCTGAGGTATAAGAAAACATGGCCAGGACTTTCCAGAAGCCCAGCTAAATAAAATTTTATGGCCATCTTTAAAGATAGCCGCCATTTTGATATAGATTTATCTTTTTTTTTTTAATGATCTGTAACCTGGTTCAAATAGTACTTCCAACAGGCAAATTTTTACATCAAACTGTTCAGGATAATATTCTAAGACAGGAAGCATATCATATATTCTTGAGAGAATTTTCATGAAATTCTATGAAATATTCAAGATATAGATTTGAAAGGTGGGTGAAACACCTTTCCGGCTGATTAGAACAAATTGAGAGTAAGTCCAATAAATGACTATGGAATGTTATTCTAAGGTAGCATTGATCTTTAGAACCACATATCATAATTAATCATCCTTTATTTGAATGAAATACCCTAAAACCAGTTGTTATAATACAAACACACTCTGTTCTTGATTCACGGGAAAATCAAAGGACCCCATAAATTTGCCTGTTCTTTTCAAAGACAGATGATTTTGGCTTCCTTTCATCATCACTATCTGATGAAGTTAAATATCCTGGCTGTCATTTTTCTGGCTTCATTTTGCAAGAGGTGTCCGCATGTTTGCAGCTGATTAGGCTGCAGTATACTCAAGTCCATTCAAAATACGTTGAAGTCCGACGGTCGACAAATTCATAACCAAACTAACTGACGTTAAATAAAACTTATTAAATAGTCATCCATTATTACCATTTTTGCTCATCCTCAGACATTTAATGAATTCATGTCTGATTGGGGGAATATCTAGCCAGTTAAATTGTAAACATCAATCAAATCCAGATTGCTCATTGATAGTTTGCCTTAGGCATCTTTATAATGAAATAAAAATTGAAATAAGTATTTGTACAAATGGCAAAATAAATGAAATTCAATACATATTCCATTGATAAACAAAACAAACTTATATTTATTAATTAACCTTTTTGTCAATTTTGTTAAAAATAAGTACATTTTATAGGTAAACTCGTCTATAATGTCCTTTCCCTTATTAGAAAGTTCTTTTTAATAATCTCCAAGTAAAAATCCCTGTCCTTTACTCCCTTCATTTACCAAGCAACTCCTTTTCAATAATTTAGTTAGTCTGAGGTCAAAAATGTTTCTATACGGTGTCCCATCCAGTCCATGAGTGCAATTCCCAATAAAGCAGAGCAAATTAAATCTCTAAGTTTGCAGCCAATTAAATAAATGTCAACAAATCAATTAACACGAGATTTCCTTTTAACGAAGAGCTTGCAGTTAAGTTTCATCCATCTAAAATCAAGGCAAATACAAAAACATGATGTGCTATCATTTGCATAAACCCCAGAGGGAAAAGTAGTCATAATTATTATAAAAGTTTGATTTTGAGTATTTCTTCATGGTTTGGATGTTAGGTCATGAACTATTTGCCAGTCATTTTTTTAGTCTGAAACACTTATCCCCAGATGTCACTATTTTTTAAACCTTGTCTCCTAGTGTTTGTCTCTTTTTTTTCATCCTTCCAGCTTTCTGCCAAGAACTCAGTAAGATTATCCTTACTTTCTGAGCAAGCCAGCAGTCGCCTCCAATTTTTTTATTTTGTGACCTGGCCTAATTTGGCTAAATACTACACCTTCATGTGAACCACGACTCTCACGCTCAGCTGTTTTAATAGATTGATCTCTGTATAAATCAAATGCAACATCAATTCTGGAACTTGTCTGGCCATGGTGCATCATCTGTTTCAGTATAACATCGGACAGCTCATCAAAAGTACGATTCTCTCCACTAGCTTTTTGAATTTCCGCCATTGTATTAATAACTGTGGCATATTGGCAAGGTATGACCTCAGCAGGTGATACATTACTCTCCAAGTGTTTGGCTAAAACAGCTTTGTTGGTCTTTTCATCACACCATCAGTATACCTGCCAGTGATAAAAAATTAGGTAAAGGCCCCAGAGAGTGACTAAGGACATAAATCAAATGTCCACTTTGCAGTTCTGAGCTATGAGAATCATGTTCTTTAAATACCGACGGTCATAATTTTAGAGCAACCGTCTTTGTACCTTTTACTTCTTCTTTTTACATGTTCTGAAATATTTTAGCTTAATTTTTTGATGGGGTCATAGAAACTTCTTCATTTTGCAGTCGCTGTCTCTGCAAATTTTGGTATGCTAATAAAAATTTTTGGTGCGCTGAGAGCAAATCACTGGAAATCTCAGTTGATGCAACTGTTCCATTATATATTAATCAAGTCTGATGGATCTTTTGAAATGGATTTATCCAATCATTTCTATCAGATCCAATAACGATGCTACATTATTCATCTCATTTTTTCAATCCTTTCCCAGGTCAGGATGACTAAGTTTTGAGCCCTGGAAAGAGATTTGTTCACGCAATTGCCTTTAGTGCTGAAAATCGATGTTCTGCAGTTAAATAATACCTAGTAACTGTTCCTGGCTTGAAACTAAAGCCACAATTTATCAATGAAAAATTAATCTGCAAAATATACAAGTTAGATAAGGAGGAATAGTCAAAGATGTTGTGCAAAAATGGTTGAAAAACGCAATTTTAGGCCCATATTTACTACTTTTTATGTTTTGAAAGTGATTTATACCACTAAAAGGTGGGAGCCATGATAAAATATGTATATTTTCAATAATTAGAGGCTTGTTAAAGTCACATACAAGCAAACATGTACAAAATAAAGAATTTACCTAATAATTTATGCATGATTCGAAATATCGACAAAAAGCTATATATTTTCTGTAAATTTCATGAATAAAACAAAATAAATAATAGAAAAGCCAAACAAACTATGATTTAATGGATGTGTATTCTTATTTTGAATAACTGGGATGTAATAAAATGGGATTGTAATAAACTGATTCCGTTCAGGGTATTTTTTTCTGAGATATAGTATATTGGTTGTAAAATGGCATCCAATTTTCTAAATAGCCGCCCAAATGCTATTTAGCTGGGAATCTGGGAGGTCTGCTCTTGATTCCAGTCACTTCAGACCCTAAGCTAAGTGAAAACCATTGAGGGAATTAGTCCCTCCATATGGTAGTCAAATCTGGTCTGGCTCATGGACTATTACATACAAATGCACAAACCCCTTCTTCATGACACACCGATATTCAGGTTCTAACCGTACAAAGCTTCCAGAACATTTGAGACAAAACGCTGATGAGGCCTTCCACTCACGAGCACCTGACACAGTTGTATCTAAGGTGACATTTCAATCAGTCATCCTGTGCTGAGCTCTGCAGATCATCAGGCATTCACCTATGCGCTGAAATGCGCTGAATGCCGCAAAAAAACTACATTGTCACGTATTACCAGAAACATATACATATATATTTTTACGTATTTCCCTGGGTTTATGGTATTTTACAGGCTGGCAACGGGAACTTTATCTAATTGGCCTTGGAGTTCTGACTTGCGTAAAGGAAAATCGTAAAAAAAAAAAAATAAGAAAAAGGGGAGAATTTAGGAGCTGAAGGCTCTACTTCATAAGGAAATGTTACGTAAACACTTGGGATAAATTAAAGAATTATATTTACAAAAGCAAGCATTTGAAGGGAAAATGGATAAGTAAATTGATAAAGGGCTTGCAACTCCTGAAGATCCTTCTACTGGAGTCTTGATAAAAGGCAAGGCACAGGCCAAGATGAGTCCACTGCGAATGGGTCCCTCTGCAAGAGAGTGTTACACATTACATGCCAGTAAAGGAACAATTTAACACAGAATAAGTCTTGAGTTTGCACTGAGGGTGCCAACAGCTCGAGGAATGAATGACCACTTTACACTCGAACACAGGGCATTGGAAATGGCACTGGATAAACTGGCACAAGGACAGAAGTGAAATGCTGGTACTCCAAGCTTTCTAAATGGCAAACTATCGTGACTGAAAGTGTTCTCTCGCACTTTACCTTAGGGGAAGCGGGTCTCTGAAGAAGGACAAGGGATGATCACACGTATGGCGGTGCCCTCGAGGATGACTGGAGTCTGGAGTTGGACGGGGGAGAATGAATGGACTCTCAGCAAAGTTACCGCTCGCCCGTGTGCTGTTACTGCATGTCTTCTGCCCCCACAACTAACTAACTGCTTAACTGCTTCTTTCCCTTATAAGGGCTCCGGCTGCGTCGGGCCGTGGTGTGTCATCCGCCAGGTGGGCAGCAATTCCGTTGCCCCTTCCCAGGTTTCCTGCAGAGGTAAGACAATTCAGGCAGTTTAATTTGCCTTTAGAAAGGCTGTTTAAGAAGATTAGTTGGGCTAAGCTTCTTAAGGGAGTGGCATTAAGTCTCCTCCTGGCCCCTTTTATCTGTGTCATCTCAATATCTGTTCCAGGTAAAAAAAGGACAGATCGGAATGTTGATAACTGGGCTCTGATTTCTAAGTCAAATATGATCGGCCATGCGGTGCTCAATAAACAAAGGGTAAATTAGGTGGGGAGGCGCATTGTGCACGACTTCTGGTTGATTATAATAGCTCCCCACGGAAGATAACATACGAGCCTTCATTCGGGCTTGTTTGTTGATATCCAAGATATCGGCACAGCTGATTTACTTTTACTCTTCCAACAAGAAATGGAAAACCTTTTAACTTACTCCATCCCCACGCAAAATGGAAAATACTTCCAACACATTAATACTAAACTACTTTAACATGGCCCATTAATTTCTTCAAATTTACAGTATACGTTACTTTAAGATTACGAGGACAAGATAATTTTGAGGCAGGAGACAAAATTTAAGAATTAATTTACATATAAGTTCCTTAATTCTAAATCAACAAGGCATGCAGTTAGTACAGTATGCCTTGAAGAGACTGTAAATGATAAAACAGCGTTTATTTTTGGAAATGACATCCCCTTTATGTGATATTGTACTGATGATACATAATTCGCCAATTTAACAGCTGACGGCTGACCCTCACACTGACAGTGGTGGGCAAGCGAGAGTATTCGCGAGTTTTAATTCGCTAACTTTAAACCATGCTAATTTTATGTGTCTACTGCCCCCAACTTGAGTACAGGCTATAAATAGATACTCGCTCAATGTTATGACGGGAAAAAGATGAGGGGTCTGGGACAAAACAGTTCTTAGAAGGAAGGGGAAAAAAATAATAATAACAAAAGGAAAAATTAACAGGATGTTATGAATGAAAACGTGACCGCATACGAAAGGCGGAACACGTCGCTCGGATTTTATGAAAGGGGCATTTAAAATCACAAGGGCAAGAGTCTATGACTCGCAATTCCTTAAAGAGAAAGATAAGTAAATAACTAAAAGAGTAAATAATATTGGCAGAAGAGCTAAGAGAAATAGAGTGAGGGTTTTATTGTGTTATGCTGGAATTTATTGTCCTTCGCCTATAAATTACGGCCCGGACTATCTCTTCAGTCCCAGGGCTGGAAACGTGAACCCGAAGGGCGCGACTCCTTCATGAAGAGCCAACACGCATGCTCCTGAGGAACGGAAGAAGGGGCGTGCCATCCACTCTGTTATTCTCAATGATTTATGCATTTTGAGGGGAATGGTATCCCGTATTTAATTCCTCTTGTGGTGATAATTTAAGAAAAGGAAAATTAAGGGAGAAGTTCAGAGGAACAAAGATCCTCTTCGAAAGACCTTGAAAGATGGTGGCACAGGTGCCAGGGGAACTCTAGAGCTCTTGTAAACTACCTGGAAATTCCCACGCCCGTGGTAATTCAGCCTCAAACCTTTCCTACTGGGACAGTCGTCCTCGGCCAGGGAAGCGGAGGGCCTGAGACCAGAGGGCGGCAGGGAGTGCCACCTGGGCCAGCTGCTGTGACAGCTGATGCAGGAGTTTTCCGTGCTGGTTCTACCATGATCCGTCGCAGCTCTTGTAGTTCATCGGCCAAGTGAGATATGGCAGAATCCTGACTCGCAAGGGTGTCTGCGGCGGGCGGCGAGAAAGCAGTAACGGTCGGCGGGGGCGTGGACGTCTCACAGGTATCAATGACCAGCTCAGGCACGGGTTGTGAGGCCGCACCTTTAGGTGAACTTCCGCTGTGGTCGAGAGGAACTGTCTCTCTTACTGACGCTGGTAGCGGTGCCAGGCTGGGGGAGAAGAGAGGGGGTCCTGAGTTGCATCCCTTGAATGGAGATGGAGATCGGGGCAGGGTGCTCTGGCGCTGGCACTGGCACTAGGGCAGAGTCAGGCACTATCAGAGGTTTCTTGTGCTTGTCGGTCAGGACTGACGGAGCTTGGCACTGCTCGGTGCATTCAAGTGGCACTGGCAGGTATTTGGCATCTCCGGGAGGGAGATTCGATTGGGGCCCTGGCACTGGGGCAGGGCCAGGCACTGGAATTGGATCGGGAACCGATTGAGGGGGCCACTGTACATTGTACTCAGGTGGCACTGGTAGGGACTGCACGTCCTCCTGGTACCCAGGGGGCGCCAGTCTTGACTGAGGGAGAAGTGGGGGAGGATTACTTGCACCCGAGGAATGAGTTGGGGAATGTGGACCCCTAGATTGTCGTGATTTCTGTGGGGACTGAAAGTCCTGTCCCAGGATGACGTCATAGCCTCCGGGGAGATGGCTTGCTACTGCAAGATTGCAAATTTTCGACTGATGAGGTCTTGTGACTCTCAATTGGACCGTAGGGAGTATCATTTTAAATTGATTTTCTCCCTCAATCGTGACAAGTTTTTGTCTATTGACGATAGCTCCACAGGGAACTCTTTCCCTTTGTATGAGGGAGATTTGCACGCCTGTGTCCTCGAATGCCATGACTCGGCACGCGGGGTGACTGCCTCGTGGAGGGGCCACATATATGGGGCCTTCGGCGGGAGGGCCCAATGACTTGAAATTTGTGACGGCCAAGGCGACGGTGGGAGTATTGGATTTATTATTGTTCGGGCATTTCTCCCATGCGGGAGAATGGCCATAAACCTTGCACGCCGTGCAAAAGGTCTGGCTAAAGTCTTTCCGTGCTGCCCCTGTGGAGGGTGCAGGCAAGTTATTGGGTGGTTTTCCGGGAGAGAGAGGTGCTGTTTTCTTTTTTCGGCACTGTTCAGAGGAATGCCCCGTCTTCTTGCAATAATGGCAAGTTAGGGGCTTGCTCGAGTTTCCATTTTTGTGGGAATTTGATCCTCCGAGGAGGGACGCGGGATTTATCTTCCGCCCCATGGATCCTTCCTGAGGGTGGTGAGTCTCCCACATGTCTGCTATCCGGCAACACTTGGTGAGTGTTGCTGGGGCTTTTACCACTAAATGAGTGGCGAGGGCAGGAGGGGTGTAGCGCAGAAAATGCTCAATTTAAATCACTCGAGTACCTCGGTGGCGTTAGTGGCTCCTTCGGACTCGAGCCATTTGGCTAATGCCCACTCGGAATGGTGCGCCCAATCGGACCAAGTCTGGCCTGCTTCTCTTGGCTGCTCTCTCCAATGTCTTCTCCACTGCTTGGGGGTAATCTCGTACGCCTTCGTAACCACTTGGCGTACGGCTTCCCAGTTTCCCTTATCCTCTGCCAGGAATTTAGTGAGAACAAGGGAGAGTTCCGCGGGGGAGAGATCGCAGCACTCCAGGACTCGTTCGGCCCTTTCAAGCCATACTTCAGTTTCGGACTCTGTCCATTTTGGCATGAACGAGTGAGCTTGTCTGAGGGCACTCATTCCCACCATAGGAGGGGGAGTGGCGTTCTGTCGTTCTAACATCTGGAGCTCATGGGCGCGCTGTCGCTCTCGCTCCTCTCTATCCTTCTCCCGTCTCTCTTGGGCAATTCTTTCTTTCCCTCGCTCTTGACATTCTAACTCTTCTCGTCTCTCTTGGGCAATTCTTTCTCTCTCTCTCTCTTCACGTTTTTTCTCTTTCTCCGCCCTTTCTTTCTCTCTCTCCGCCTTGGCATCGTCCACTCGCTCTTTAACCCAGTCTCTCAGAGCTTGCCCTGATAGTCCCATGTCCTTTCCAGTGGACATGTAGAATTTGAGATAAGGGTTACATGGACTGGACTCTCTACCGAATCAAATACGTCTGAAAAGACTCAATTGCAGGAATCTGAAACACTCAATTGTTCAGACTGCAGGAGAATGGATCTGCCTGAGTAAGACAATTGATCAGTAAGTCCGAGGAGACTTTGTTAAAATTTAATATGTCTCGGGAGACGTAACTGGATTTTATGTCATGCTCGGTCTTGGCCAGCTGTAGCATGAAATTAAGGCGTTGTTCTAACGAACTAGAGTGATCAGTCCCGTAAGGGCTTAGATGTGTGTGAAATACACAAATATAATGTCTCAACAGGACTTGATTTTGGGTTTCCCGCAGGAATTAGAAATTCTCGCCTCTTGCAACTTAGAATTTTTTTGGAGTCTCTTAGGACTTGGAATTTGGTTGAGAAATTCTCGCCTCTTGCGATGTAGAATTTTTTTTAAGAGTCTCATAGGACTGGGAATGTGGTTTTCCTGTTGGAATTAGAAATTCTCGCCTTGTGCGACGTAGAATTTTTTTAGGAGTCTCTTAGGACTTGGAATATGGTTGAGAAATTCTCGCCTCGTGCGATGTAGAATTATATTAGGAGTCTCTTAGGACTAGTTTGCCCATAGGACTTGGAAATACAATTCGTTCATTAGGACTTAGAAATTATTAACGGGAAAAACTCCCCCCAAATTTTTTTTTGCTGAGAAATGAATGAAAAAGAGTACAGACGCGGGCAGGGAATGGGGTGAAGGTCTTCTGACAATCACCAAAGTTATTTTTAGATTCTGTGTGAATGGACCCGTCTATTTATAGACCATCTGTGACTCTGGGAAATTCCCAGGATGAGAGGATAACAGTAAAATGACCTAGTAAATTTCCCTAGGAGCGGAGTTCAAATTTCGCTTTCCTAACACCTAATTCGAGTTTTAACTAAACTGAGAGAAGCATTTCAGCAATGCAAGCTGATCTCGTCTTGTCCCACGTGGGAATTTATTCGCACCTAAATAATTCGCTACTTCGAAATGCGAAGTAAAATTTATCACGGAGGAATTTCGTACTATTCCTTGAAGCAAAAAAGATATGGCGAAGATTTTAACACAGAGGAATTTCACACTATTCCTCGAAGCAAAGAATGGTTATCACTGGTTATTTCCTCACTACCTATTCTGAAAGGCATGCATTAATGAATCTAATATGGCGGTTCTCTTCTCTCAGTGAATATATGCGTCCCTATTCCTAATTCCTAGGAACAGTCACGATTGTAAAAAAAAAATTTTGCTAAGATAAACACATTACTTACGTGGAACTCTCTTGGTGTGTGCTCTTGATAACAGGTTCGGAATTTGTCTCGCACCCAGCTTAGCTTTGCTAATAGCTGATCTGGCGAGTTGCAAATGCAATGATGCAACAATAGCGGGGAAAACGCAACTGCAAACGAGATCTATGGCCAGGTCACCATTTTTACGTATTTCCCTGGGTTTATGGTATTTTACAGGCCGGCAACGGGAACTTTATTTAATTGGCCTTGGAGTTCTGGCTTGCGTAAAGGGAAATCGTAAAAAAAATAAGAAAAAGGGGAGAATTTAGGAGCTGAGGGCTCTACTTCATAAGGAAATGTTTCGTAAACACTTGGGATAAATTAAAGAATTATATTTACAAAAGCAAATATTTGAAGGGAAAATGGATAAGTAAATTGATAAAGGGCTTGCAACTCCTGAAGATCCTTCTACTGGAGTCTTGATTAAAGGCAAGCCCCAGGCCAAGATGAGTCCACTGTGAATGGGTCCCTCTGCAAGAGAGATTTACACATTACACGATAGTAAAGAAACAATTTAACACAGAATAAGTCTTGAGTTTGCACTGAGGGTGCCAACGGCTCAAGGAATGAATGACCACTTTACACTCGAACACAGGACATTGGAAATGGCACTGGATAAACTGGCACAAGGACAGAAGTGAGATGCTGGTACTCCAAGCTTTCTAAAGGGCAAACTATCGTGACTGAAAGTGTTCTCTCGCACTTTACCTTAGGGGAAGCGGGTCTCTGAAGAAGGACGAGGGATGATCACACGTATGGCGGTGCCCTCGAGGATGACTGGAGTCTGGAGTCGGACAGAGGAGAATGAATGGACTCTCAGCAAAGTTACCGCTCGCCCGTGTGCTGTTACTGCATGGCTTCTGCTCCCACAACTAACTAACTGCCTATCTACTTCTTGCCCTTATAAGGGCTCCGGCTGCGCCGGGCCGTGGTGTGTCATCCGCCAGGTGGGCAGCGATTCTGTTGCCCCTTCCCAGGTTTCCTGCAGAGGTAAGACAATTCAGGCAGCTTAATTTGCCTTTAGAAAGGCTTTTTAAGAAGATTAGTTGGGCTAAGCTTCTTAAGGGAGTGGCATTAGGTCTCCTCCTGGCCCCTTTTATCTGTGTCATCTCAATATCTGTTCCAGGTAAAAAAAAAGACAGATCGGAATGTTGATAACTGGGCTCTGATTTCTAAGTCAAATACAATCGGCCTTGCGGTGCTCAATAAACAAAGGGTAAATTAGGTGGGGGGGGGGGGTAGGCACATTGTGCACGACCTCTGGTTGATTATAATAATATACTTATATATATATATATATATATATATATATATATATATATATATATATATATATATATATATATATTTTTTTGTTATGTGTATATAGATGTGTATATGTATATGTATGTATTATATGTATATATGTATATATATATATATATATATATATATATATATATATATATATATATATATATATATATATATATATATATATATATATATATATATATATATGTATATATATATATATATATATATATATATATATATATATATATATATATATATATATATATATATGTATATGTATAATATATATATATATATATATATATATATATATATATATATATATATATATATATATATATATATATATATATATATATGTATATATATATATATATATATATATATATATATATATATATATATATATATATGTATATATATATATATATATATATATATATATATATATATATATATATATATATATATATATATATATATATATATATATATATATATATATATATATATATATATATATATATATATATATATATATATATATATATATATATATATATATATATATATATATATATATATATATATATATATATATATATATATATATATATATGTACATACATATATGTGTATATACATATCAATACAACATATAAGGTATATACATATCAGTACTTCATCGAAGGAACGTGCTTTTGAGAATATCACTAAGTCCACGTCGGAAAGTGAGTGAAAACCGGGACTTTGAACAAGTACTTTCGTAGTTTATTCTACATTTTCAAGTTCACACTGCATATATATGTATGTGTATATATGTATGCATGTATTTTTGTGTGTATGTGTATGTGTGTATGTACTGTATATAGTTTGGATCATACAGGAAATTTATATTTGGTGTTTGTCGTAGTATGCAATTTATATAATTTCGGATTGTGACTTTATGGCCAAATTTCGAACAATAGGAAAGCCAGACGTTGCACTCCCGTGCTTGTATTAGAACAATTACTATAGCTCCAGACGACATGCATTGTTCGATCAATTAGAAATGATTGAGCACCTTGCCATTTCTGTATAAACCGTGGGGAGCGTATCAGCTACACATACCCTGTCGTCATTGCTAATACAATGTTGATGTTATTGAACCCAATACATTGTCCTCTGGGGCTGTATTATAGCAGGTATTCTAGACAGTTCCCTTTTGTTATTTAGTGTCCCCGGATGCCCTGTGCAGTTCTGAAGCTTCGAACACCTTGATAGTTGTAATAGATGAACTAACCAAGTGCCTCACTTCTGATAGCTTGCACCTCTTAATGACAGTCTCTCTCTCTCTCTCTCTCTCTCCCCTCTCAACCATGAACGTGTAATGTTTTAATTTATTGATTGGGGTAAATTTTAAACTAATAGAAATCTTAATGAAAGTTTGATTACCTGAGGAATTGAGGAAGAAGATTGTATATAAAATTGAAGTTGCATGGCAAGAGAAAAACTCTCTCTCTCTCTCAAACACACACACACACACACACACACACACTTGAATCCATGTATAACACAAACATGAATGAAACATGACGTGTAATGTTTAAATAAGTCGTTGATTGGACTAAATTTTAAGGTAGCAGAAATCTTAATGAAAGTTTGGTTACCTAAGAAAATGAGATAAAAGATACTGTGTATGAAATGGAAATACTTATGGCAAAAGAAGCTCTCTCTCTTTCTCTCTTTCTCGCGCGCGCGCACACGCACATGCACACGCACACACATGCATGGGTAACCTTAATTCTGTGCGTATAAACAGGCATAAATTAAACATGCACATCTAATGTTTATAATTTAATTGATTGGACAAAATTTTTATCTGATATAAATGTTAATGCAAGTTCTCACCTGAGAAGGTGAGAAAAAGATTTCATATAAAACTGAAGTATATGTCAAGAGAATTAAAAATTTTGGATTTTTTTTTTTTTTTTTTTTTGTAGGATTCGGTTGGTAACATCTTTTGTGAAGCAGAACTCGGTCAGAGAATGTCTTCCTAGTATTCTGAAATATTACCAGATGTTAAAATTTTGAGAGAGATTTGGGAAGACGGCAAATTAAAGGTTTCATTTTATTGATGGAAGCCCTTTGTGAAGACAGAAAAGTTTGATGAGGGACCTGTAACATTGGGGGTTTGTAGAAGACAAAATTCTCTAAAATTAATAAAATAGCCTCAAGGCATATCAGCATTTTATTGTTTTGTTAATAAAAATAATCTTACGTTCATACAATTCAGGGGTAAAAGTCCATTGACCTGTAAAAGCATGCTTCACGGAATAGAATTTCCATATGTGAAGAGGAAGAAACTACCGAGAATTACAAGTTAATAAAAGTAAGATGAAGACAGTAATACAATTCAGGAATACTTTAGTTATGAAATATGGCACAAAAAAATTAACACAGTTCCTTTTAGACTTTCGAAGATAAAACTGCTGTCGGGGAGACCATTTACAAAAGCATATGCCTTGCTGAATGGCATTGGCGGGAGACTGCTGTCGAACACTTAATTCTAGCATTGAAAAGGTCTTCATCACGTGTAATTCAGGCAGTAACGTTTTGTGGAAGCATTGTATCCATCACAGGAAAGGTCTGGGAGACCTGCTTCTTGTTGGGAGGCTCACGAAGAATCAGCTTGTTCTCATTTTGTCCTTAACCATCATTGTTAACACTCATCAAACATCTTAGGACTATGACTATATTTATGAGCAAATAAATAAAAAGACGTCTTGGGGCTAGGGAGAGGCAGTACATAACTACATAAAATCTCAAGGCACACTGATCCACCATTCCACCCCTCTGAGGCCTCTCCCGTACTGAGCCACTGTAGTTGCCATAAGTCATTTATGGCCCATTGAAGTGATATGAACATTTTTCCCAAGATCGAAGGGCATTTTGTCTTTCACTAACTATTGAAGATTGAAGGACATTTTGTCTTATATGGTTTCTCATACCTTGTTTCATGTCTGTTGTCTTTAGCATATTTGTCACCAACCACTGTAATGCGAGCCCAAAATCACTTTGTTTGCCGATTTGCCCTGGAACTATGCAAAGGAAACCATATTTTAAGAAAAGCTGACATTTCTCATTCAAAATTTGGAAATCCGAGTGGTTCAGGCCACAAAAACTTCAAGGATGTTGTGATTGTTGTGTGAGTTAGCCTATATCAGAATCAGATTGGCAAATCTATTAGTATGGTAATGATGAGAACTATGTATTCCTTGAGTAGTCTCGTTCATTATCCTATTCCTAAGGCCGCCCAAAGAGGAGAAAAGAAAGAACTTCAAATCTAATTCATAATGGCTCTATTCAACATCATACAATGGAACTGTAAAGGATTGCGTTCTCATGCTGAAAATCTCAAGGTCCTCCTAAGAGAAACTAATTCTGGTGTAATTTGCTTGCAGGAAACTCAATTAAGTCCAGAGAAGTTCAATCCTGAACTTATTATGAGACCTTCACCTCTACCCGTCCAGTGAGTGATCTAGCACATGGAGGAGCTGCTATTATTGTGAGCAAATCACCGGAATGGTCGCTTGTAGACCTCAATACAAATTTACAGGCTGTTGCTCTTAAGATCATATTGGACAAGCAGATTACTGTGTGTTCCATCTACCTGCCTCCTAGATCTAACTTCTCAAACGCTGACATCCAATCACTAATTGATCAACTGCCCCAACCATTTTTTATTCTTGTTGATTTTAATGCCCGTAATCCGCTATGGGGAGGACATACTTTAGATAATGAAGGTAAAATTATAGAAGACATTGATAATAATAATGATATTGTGCTTTTAAACGATGGTACTATTACTTACCACAATATATATTTTAATTCTTACCCGGCTATTGATCCAAGTATACGAGTATGTTCCTCTGCAATATCTTTAGATTTTATTTGGTCAGTAAATAAATTTTAAATAGCAGTGATCACTATCCCATTCTGTTAAAGTATGCCAGAAATACCCCTACAGAAATGTCACAGAAATGGAAGCCATTAGAATCTGACTGGGAGAAGTATAAGAAGGAAATCTACCTAGATAAGCCATTTGAATATTTCAACAACCACATAAAAGCATATAATTATTGGACAAACACTGTTTTAGTCTGCAGATTCCTCTATTCCAAAAACTACTGGCAAACAAGGAGACCAACTGTTCCATGGTGGGACAAAAAAATGTGCCACCTTAAGAAAAATTACCAGGAGATGCTACAAGAAGTACAAGTCAAGTGGCACTCCCACTGCTAAAACAATATATCAGCGAGCCATGGCGAACCAACGATACTTTCGTCGTACCAAGAAAGACTTGGATTTATGATATAAATGGAATTAACTCAAAAACACCATCGAGGTTTGTATGGAAAAAGGTATGAAAACTTGCATGGAAATTTGTGCCACCAAAAACTTCCTCTTTAAGAGTAGGAAATAACCTCATTAGAAACCCTTCAGATGCAGCTGAATCACTGGGTCAATATTTCTCCAATATTTCTAACCCTAATAACTATTATAGTGAATTTCAAAGAATCAGGAACACTCAGGTCAGTGAATCTGTCTAGTGATAACCGGGAGGTATACAATGCAAAATTATCTCTTCAAGGATTACATGAAGCGCTCTCTTCAGTGGATGACACTTCTCCAGATAAAGATACTATTTTATATATAATGCTTAGGAAGTTACCTGAAGAGGCCAAAAGCTATCATCTTAAGATCATTAACAAGATTTGGGAGACTGGAATTATGCCGAGATCGTGGAAAATTTCCGTCGTAATCCCAATTCCAAAACCAAATAAAGATCCCCAACAAACTACAAGTTATAGATCTATAGCACTAACAAGCTATGTTTGAAAGTTAATGGAAAAAATTATAAATTTTCGCTTGTTATGGCACTTTGAATCAAATAACCTGCTCTCTCCTTTCCAAATTGGGTTTCGTAAAAATAGATCAACCCTCGACCCACTTATGAGACTCTCCAACCAAATTCAGCATGGTTTTGTCGATCAGTGTCAGACAATAGGAGTGTTCTTTGATTTGGAAAAAGCTTATGATACTACTTGGCGTTATGGAATTCTTAAACAACTACAGAAAATGGGTTTTAAGGGCAACTTAATTCTGTTCATCTATTCCTTCTTATCTGCGAGATTTATAAAGTTAGAGCAGGGAACTTTCTATTTTCCCCCTTTAGACAAGAGGAAGGTGTTCCACAAGGGAGCGTTCTCAGTGTGACCCTCTTTGTTGTTGCCATAAATAGCATTTTGGATGAAGTTCCAAGCCCTGTTCGAGCTTCACTGCTTGTGGATGATTTGGCTGTTTACTGCGCTACTTATGATGCTGTATCAGCATGCCGAAATCTACAGAAAGGTATTGATTCTGTCTCCAAATGGGCCAAGCTAAATGGGTTTAAATTATCAGCCATTAAGAGTGTTGCTGTCCGCTTTTCAAGGAGCAGGCGTCAAGAGGTTATATCTAATTTAAAACTCGAGGGATCCATTTTGCCATATGCTGACGATGTTAAGTTTTTGGGAATGACCTTTCACTCAAAACTCACTTGAGCCAAACATATTAATCATCTTAAATATAAAATAAATGCATCTTTTAATATTTTGAAAGTAGTCTGGATATTAATGGGGAGCTGATAAGAAATCTTTATTAAGACTTTATGATGCGCTTTGTAGATCAAAACTAGATTATGGATGTCAGATCTATTCTTCACCATGTAAAAGTAAACTTAATGAGCTCAATATTGTCCATTGCATGGGATTACAAATTTGTTCCGGTGCATTCCGAACACCCCCTGTTGAGAGTCTGTATGTGGATACCCATCAACTGCTCCTTGACTTACGACAGGAGGAACTGGGCCTGGGTTACTTAATGCGCATTAAAAGCAGTACTGAAAATCCTTCAGATAAGGTCATTCGCCAACTTGATAACAGAAAATTTAAACCAAGGTCATCTGTTCTTTTCCAGGTAAGGTTACATAACGCAGATCGCAAAAAAGCTGAGACTCAAACTCCATTTCCTTGAGCACTTCGGTCACCTCTCTTCGCAGGTCATTGAGGCTTGGTATACCATCATAGTTCACTGTGCACGCTTCAACAAGATCCTTTAAGATGCTACCAATGTTTTCACACACGTTAAGGTCAGGGGAGCTACCTGGAAATTCACTTGACGAGAAGAAATCGATACCATTGTTTTGAAGCAGCTCCTGTGTCTGAAGAGCCTTGAAACATGGTGCCTTATCATGCAAAAATATGACTTCTTCAACAGATAACACATTTTCAGGATCTTTGAGGAAAGGAAATACTCCACTAATAAGCCCAGTTTCTCTGAGGTATTCGCCATTCCATGACTTTCCTTTTTCTTTGATGATCCACATTCACCATTTGGCTGTGAAACAGAGAAAAATTCCCAAACATTCAGGAAATTTCGCAACTTGGCAATAGCACATGTCATCGCTGATATCATCCAACTTTGCAGCCCAAATGTCATTTTTATGATTTGGCTTCCTGACTGTGTAAATGAAGAATTCATCTGATGCAGCAACTTGGAGAAAGTCAGCTTCATCCAATCTTTAAGAAATGAACCACAAAACCATGCACAGTCTTCTCTCTGTTGCTGAGTGATGTTGGGCTTGCTGATAACATGAAATGGCTTGATAGCAGATTTTTTCAACTCACGATATACGAGGGTAAGTCAAAAAGTTCCAGGAAAAATTCAAGATACTCTTTATTTAAGGAAATTCAAACATCATTTTTGTAATATCTACCATCTAACTCTATACACTTTTCAGCTATGATGTCTTTTGCAACTCTTCTTTGTAGAAATTTGGGGACTTCTATTAAACCAAGTTGAAACTCTTTTAGCAGCATCCAAAGATTCAAATGGATTTTTGTTCCTTGAGTTTTGGGAACAAAAAATCTGAAGGAGCAAGATCAGGACTATAAGGAGGATGTGGAAGAGTTTCCAGGAACATGAAATGAAGGATGCTCTTGCAACCCTTTGATGAATGTGCTGGAGGTTATCATGATGGAACAAAATTCGGTCAGTCCAACTGATTTCCTCCGACGTTTTTAGCCAATGGCAGTATCTAAGTTTTTCAAAACAGTTTGAGTAAATACAAGTGATTGTTTTTTGAAAATAGAAATCAATCAAAATCACTCCTTTGGAGTCCCAAAACAACTGTTGAGATAACCTTCTGGGCAGATCTCGCCACTTTGAACTTCACTGGTGCATTTGTTCTGTGGTAACCATTGCTTTGATTGAATTTTTACTTTCTGGGTATATTGATGGATCCAAGTTTCATCTCCAGTAACAATCCGGTCAAAAAACTCTGATTCATTTGATTCAATCTTCGTTAAAACTGCAAGAGAAAGTTCATATCCTTTGATAGTTGGTATCGCGCAACGCTTTGGGATATAATATATGAAAGTTTATCAAACCAAGATTTTCATTTAAAACTGAATATGCGGAGCCATGGGAGATATATTTATTAGCTATCATATCGATAGTAATCCGACGATCTTCATCCATAGATTCTGCATAAAGCCACAAGTATTTCATTTTGCAGTCGATGGTCTTCCTTCTCTTGGTTGTATTTGAGGTATATGACCATCCTTAAATATATTTATCCAATCATAAACAATGATTTAGATGGAGAAGAATATCCATAAACTTATGCAAAGCTTATAATTTTTCCTGGTTTCCAATCAATATGGTCATGAACTTGATGTTAGCTCATTAAATATTTTTATTTTCCATGGGTTAATATAGTTACTTTTATGAAGCAGATGTTAACACCACGGTAGCAAGAGGATGACTGAGGTATCAAGTATATATGGATCACTACATCACAGATAATTGTTTACTATATATTTGGGTTGTTTTCATTCCTGTTTAAATACATCATTCAACATTTTTCCTGAACTTTTGACTTACCCTCGTACATATTATAATTATCTTCTTTCCCTTTTGTTTATAGATATATGCCAATTTACGTAAAGACTTTCTTGGTCTGCCCACTGCCTCAGCTATGATGTCTTTTGACTCCTGAGAAAGGACTTCAGGCCTTCCAAGATTCTCACTCTTTTCGCCATGACAGTCAAGTGGATTTTTGTTCCAGTTTCTTTTAACAAAGGATTATCTCTTTAATGTACTTAGCTATCCAGGAACATGAAATGAAGGATGCGCCAGCATCCCTATCTCTGAAGGTTATATAAATTGGTCAGTCCATCTGATTTCCTCCGAGTCGTTAGCCATGGCTATATCTAATATCATCAGTCTGAAAATACAAGAAATGTTAAATGAAAAATTTAATAGAAATATATAAATTTATATGGAGATAGGCTTATAGAAATATTTATATTTATATTTTATTTATATTTATATTTATATTTATATTTATATTTATATTTATATTTATATTTTATATTTATATTTATATTTATATTTATATATGTATATATATATGTGTGTATGTGTGTGTGTGTGTGTGTGTGTGTGTGTGTGTGTGTGTGTGTGTGTGTGTGTGTGTGAAAAAGTCATTATCCTATAAGAAACAAAGCAGCCGAGAAACCACTTTATTACGGCTAATAGACATCGGCCTTCGTCTCGGGGGGAAATGAGTGTTAGGTGTCATAGAGGCAATGATGATATGGAGTCAAAAGGCGTTTAGACTGAACCGGTTTGGATTTATAAAGGCACGCTGTCCTGGTCTGTTTTCCTCCGGGAGATTACTTGCTTGAATCCGGAAAAGAAAAGGTTTTTCAGGTTCTATGTACTTAGTCACGTTCTTAATACCCTCAACGTACGGGAGTTTTATTTCTTTGCTTCTGTCATGGGCCGTATCTTATATTAAATTTATATAATATATACACATACATATATAGATATATATATATTATATATATATATATATATATATATATATATATATATATATATATATATATATATAAATATATATATATATATATATATATATATATATATATATATATTATATATATATATATATATATATATATATATATATATATATATATATATATATATATATATATATATATATATATATATATATATATATATATATATATATATATATATATATATATATATATATATATATATATATATATATATATATATATATATATATATATATATATATATATATATATATATATATATATATATATATATATATATATATATAGATATAGAGAGAGAGAGAGAGAGAGAGAGAGAGAGAGAGAGAGAGAGAGAGATAATTATATATTAAATTTGTATATGCATATATATATATATATATATATATATATATATATATATATATATATATATATATATATATATATATATATATATATATATATATATATATATATATATATATATATATATATATATATATATATATATATATATATATATATATATATATATATATATATATATATATATATATATATATATATATATATATATATATATATATATATATGCATGCATGCATACATACATACTGTACATACATACATATAGTCATAGTAGGTACATGATCCATGGGTTAGATTAAGGAAGGGACATGCATCCAATATAAAACATTAATACGGCAGTGACGTGCATATATACTGTAGAATATACAAAACTGATGAACATATCAGAAAAGACAAAACGCACAAAGAAAATACACCTGTGAATGACAAGACTTCATAAAGGTAATTATATTTTACAGGAACAAAAAAGACAAGTAGTCTCATTTTGAAGAACATCTCGCCGGTGTGGACACCGGTATGAATCATGAATCTCATAAAGAGTGATTTACGAGCCTGCGTGTCCAATCGGAGACTACCTTAGCTCCGCAGTATTTCATATGTATACGACCGACCACTGCAGCGCTCTGTCGTCACTTACATCTCGCTTTCAGACAAACACCGAACCGAAAACGCATACTTTTCTAGTTCATGGCTTCATCCTGACGTTAGAGGTGAGAGTCAATAATGCAGTCGTAATTTACAACTCGAATGATAAAACGTCCTCAAATCCCAGAAACTGTATAATCGAGAAAAATTCCCCGCAGAACCTAACATTTGGGTCGGATATGGTTACTTCGCCTTCGTTCAGGCGACCGCATCCATTATTATTATTATTATTATTATTATTATTATTATTATTATTATTATTATTATTATTATTATTATTATTATTATTATTATTATTATTATTTCGTCGTTTTCACTTTGTTATACAATTATCAAAGAATATATTTAGCTGATACATTGTATTTATTAGCATTTGATGGATAGACATGGTAATAAAATTGTGGTACTGGTTAATTTTTGTCAAATGTTAAGTTTTTAATTAATTCCATTGTTAGCAATGAGTGTAATTTCAAGTAAACATACGTAAACTACTGGTAACTGTCTTCCATTGCCAGTAAATAATTAGGCAATCAGTATAGTTAACTACTTATTTCTGCCTTTGTTGTGTTTACGAGTAACTTCTTACCACGACATTGTTAACGTTTACTAGTTCCTTTTAAATCTCTAGTATTTGATAATGACTCATGAAGTCGAAATGTTATACTGGCCTTTGGAATAAACTTAAAAATGGATTATGGTAGCCTGGTTTTTAAAATGTAATTTGAAAAAGATGTGTAAGTCATAGAAAATAAAGCAAGAGTTTTATATCCTGAATACACACATATATACATATATATATATATATATATATATATATATATATATATATATATATATATATATATATTTATATATATAGTATGTGTATGTATGTGTATTTTACGTACCATTTTTATTTACTTAGCAAACATTTCTGTATTTTAATATATAATATATATATATATATATATATATATATATATATATATATATATATATATATATTGGGTATTTTACGTAACATTTTGTAATTACTTAGCAAACATTTCTCGTATTTTTGGTAGCTATTGTCCTCTGTCATTTCTTATAATACTACAGAATTTCATCCATTCTTTTCTGCGGATAATTGTTTTCAAATCCCTTGATGTCTGTGACAGCCTGAATGAAGCTTTGGTAGAAAACCAACATGAGTGTAACGTGAGCGAGAGAGCATGCGAGGTGGTATAGCCTGGTGGTGGTGCTGGAGGATGCCAGTATCTGGAAGCCTCGAAAACATCCAATAAAGGATCCCGTCCAATCTTTCTCTGCCGAAACGGGATTGAGTTCCTTGCTGTCCTCCCAGATTTCATTATGTGACAATAGGATTTTGAGGATATAGTCTCCCAACGGTCAGTCGCTACTATCTTGAATTTTTTTATTTCGACTTTTTTGCTTGTTTGGTCATCTGGCATATAGCTTATCGATATAGTGGTTGCATGTATCATATTTAGAATAAAGGTCGCTTTGCTTTCATACGTACATCGCCGGTTGTGTTATTTATGGAGCTCGGAGGAAAGTGGCCATAGTTTTATGTCATGTGCGTGATCATTGGGTTCTAATATCGTTGCACGTACGTTTGTTGCAATGTGTGTGTAGTATATTAAATGGATAAAAATTCTTATCTTTATTAAGAATGGACGTTATATTGTTTAAAAGGTTAATGATAAATGTAAGTAGATAATTAGCAGTTTTTTTCTTGGCGGGACATTAACTTAATTTTGACTTTTGCTTAAACCATCACTTGCGTACATGGTTGACAGTTCCAGATATAGCTTTAGAGTAGAGCATTTACACGCACATTACATTATGTATATATATATATATATATATATATATATATATATATATATATATATATATATATGTGTGTGTGTGTGTGTGTGTGTGTATATATATATATGTGTGTGTGTGTATATATTGTGTGTAAATAAATTTTTTTATGTAAGACCGTTAAAATGATAAAAGTACAAGTGCATAAGAAACTGTACGATATGTAAAAAAGTACTGCAGGACACTTTTTTATAATTTCTGACCTAAAGGAGAGTATAATGGATAAATATTTTATAGTGATACATGGAGGCCTAAACGTCAACGAGGTAGAAAGTAGGAAGCGAAAGAAGCACAATGAATTAATCTTAATATGATATGGAAAGACCGAGCAAGTTACACATTTTAAGGAAGGTCTAAGATAGGTGGCTGCCCCCCTACCCCTGCCAGTAATAAGGAATATTGAAGTATTAAGCTTACCCTCCTCACTCAAGTAGATTTTAAATAGTGGTATTACACCAATGTGTGAGCTCATTGTGACAGATACTGTTGGTTAGCACAATCTGGTGCGCTGCTTTCGATTTATGAGCAACAGGAAATAGGCTTTCACTTCAAATCTCTAGCCAAAAATTTGAGCAAAGAGGTGTTACTTGGGCCCCTTATAGCATTTTTGAAAGGAAAATTAGATTTTTAACGTTTGAATTTAATTTTTTTTTTTAATTACAGATGTTTGTGATTGATAACATAATGTTTATGGATTAGTCTGTATGGGTTTTTAACAACGATAACTTTTGGGGCATAAAAATTCATGTCTTCATTGCCATGATGGTGCCGAATGACTTCCCCAGGCTAGATTTCATCCATTTATTTGTTAATCCTGTGATATGTACAAGTTATGTAGCTAGCAATTAAATGAAAATAATTTCCAACCTCTGAGATGATTTGGGTTTGCCTCTAAGATGTTTTATGTTACATGCAGACAGTATTATAGACCAAACCTTGGCAAAAAGCCCTTTTTCTCAGGGAAGTCAACTCCTATTGTGTGCTTATTTTCTGTCGTCTTAAGGCATACTTGCGTAGAAAGCTTTTTCGTGTCCGGTTATTGACGGCTGTAAATATTTTTTTCAAGGATATATGAATGTTAATATAACTGGCAACCAAATTGAACAAATATTTTCAGCCATCAAACAGATTTTAACTACATTTAAGTTGTTCTGAGTTACAAGCACACAGCATTACCAAACATACCAAGGCAGAAAACATTTTTACCAGAGTTTTAGATAACTTTTGTTCTATGAAAGCATGAGAGAATCTTGGAAGGCTAGTTTAAGGACACATTCAGACATTTGTATTTTGTAACAAGTGACTAGTTACTGATCTGGGACAATTTTTGGGGGGGAGTAGTAAAATTAGGGGTGTCTTATCAGCAATGCCAAAATTGTATAGGTTTTGGATGACTGGCATTTCAGATATTGAAAACTGACACAATGTATTTCAAAATTACATAAAATGGGTAAGCTCTACAGAGTCTGACATTTCATGTCCTTTAACTGAACCACAGATGAAAAAGGATGCAGGCTTCAATTGCATACTTGATCATTGAGCCAGAACAAGGACCATCAAAAAATCAAATTCAGAAGTAATAAATGCTGTCACAGCAATAATTTGGTTAGCAGCGCCAAAGTGGAAGAAATCATTGACAGTCTTTAAATATTATTGCCATGGAATACTCACCCATTGAACTTCACAACACTTTGCTGTAGTGTACAATTTTCTATAATTGCCCAGTCCAGCAAAAGGAAAATAGAAAGATGAAGCAGCAAAGTAAAAAAATAAGGTATACTGTGATTGCCCCAGCAATGCCCTTTACTATGCCACAAAACTAATCGGCTGATTTGGAGCGAACACATTGATATTTACAAGAAGACCTATCTGGCATAGTTGCATTGACATACTTTATCCTAGGTTCTGAGCCATGAAAACTTACACACAAACACTGACAGTGCTGAT
>NC_089763.1:54637586-54655086 GCF_040412425.1 Macrobrachium rosenbergii
GGCAAGTGCATATTTTATAAAACCCTACCTAATTTTTGCAAGTATTATTTAGTACCTAAGTTCGATAGTTTTGATATTTATAGAGTAAAATGAATTTGCCGATGCCGGAACCGAGAAAATCTCAGACAAGGATCCTAAAACCATTCGTGACGTAAACATATGACGTCATGAGGCTCACCCCGCCTCCCATTCAACAGGTAGGCAATAAGTCACAAACGCTAACACAGTCTAGGCTTCAACAAATTCGATAATGCCCAGCAGGATATGGAATTGTCCCCGTGGTTGCAGAGCCGCAGTGAAGAGACGTTTTCCACATATGTAAACTCTCTTCACTGTGGGTGGAGCCTCATGACGTCATAGGTTAACGTCACTATTGTGTTCAAAACCCTTACCTGCAATTTTGAGGGCTCTGGCATAGGAAACTCACTTTTACTCCCATAAATACCAGAAATATTGAACTTAGGTACTAAATAATACTTGCAAAATTATAATACTTGCAAAATTAGGTAGGGTTATAATATATACACTTGCCAACTTTCACCTTTATCTGATGCTTTGATAAAAAGGTGTTGCCGAAAACCCATGTTTCACTGACTGAATCCCTTAGTAAGTGTAAATTTCAGATTGTGAGTATAACTAAAAAGTTGGGATGGTGAGGATGGCAAGTAAGAGGTTGATGAATGGAGAGACAACTGGATTATATTAGGTCATGAGTGGGATACTTTGTAATAGTGATTAAGTTAGTTGACAAGGGTATACGAGTCATGTCAAGGTGAGGGAATATTCTTAAGTCCCATGTACCTTTGTTGACCTAAACAGTGAATTAGATGCTTGGTCATCCATCCACTTTTTTTTGTTAGTCACGGCGGAGGAAGGCATAAGGATTGTAACATCATCTCACAAAGCTTGCTGAAAACTAGTAGGGGAGCATTTTCTGATGCCACCTCATTAAAGGTTTGCCCAAAGTGTAAAGTCTCCATGGGTCCTAACTAACTGTGCAGATGGAGAGGTGCAAGAGGTCAGGGAAGAAGAGAGAAACAATAGATATAGGTGAAATGTTGTAGGCTAAGGTGATTAGTAAACTCAGTGTGGAAAAGTTGATGTTTGCAGTTGATAAAGTACTGATTGGGGGTAAGGAAGAAAAACTGCAGGAATTAGTGAAAGATTTTAATTGTTGTAAGGGTAGAAAGTTTTGAGAAAATTTGAGCAAGTGTATGATTACAGCTATAATAGAAACCAAAAGATGTAACTTACAGTGTTAATATGGGTGCTGGAGGAATGGAACTTGTTGATCATGATTATAGATGATGGGGACCACAGATTACGTGAAACAGAATGGTCGCACAGTGTGTGCAAATGACTGAGAAGGCACTCGAAGTGTCTATATGATGCCAAGGTTGGAATTTGTGAAGGAATTATGAAGTCATTCTTTTATAGAAGTAAGGTTATGTTGGGGAATACTAATAAGAAAATTGAAGCTGTCTGGATAAACTTAGTGTAGGATATTTGTTGTAAGTGGAGCTAAAATGGTGAGAAATGTGGAGATACATGGACGTGGTAAAAGGGTTAATGCAGTTGAAAGGATGGAGTGACTAAAAGGTTGACACAGTTGAAAGGATGAGTAAGAGTGTTTTGAGATAGTTTATGTAGAAGAAATGGAGGTTGATAGGTTGGGTGAAAGGTATATAATACAGAAATGTTAGGATGGAGGAGGAAAGGAAGTGCATTGAAACCATGAATAAGTTAGACGTTAAAACTTTTGCAACATGAGCCAATAAAACCGTATACACAGAGGGCTTATTAGCAAGTTTAACCCCTTTGCAAGTACTGAGCCAGTAATTTATCTCTTGAAAGCACTCTCACTTTGAATTGCATGACCTATGCTTTCTAGTTTCTATCAGTTTCCTATTCCAGATCTTATTATTAAATTCTGAACCATCATGTAAGAAGCTCGTTGAGCTTGTCTTTCTAAATTTTCAATAATGCTGGTAATTCTTTGTGTTCAGAACTTCGTAGACTATATCATGAACCACAATATTAACATATGTGAGGTTCTGTCAGAGTATAATTTTTTATTTTTCCCAAGATCTTATGCATGTGATTTCATAGGTTGTGTTTTTCTATTTTTCGTGTATATACTTTCTGTAATTTATTTTTTCTGTACTAGGCAACTTTCCCCATTGAGAATTTTGAGCTTTTACCATTCTTTTCCGAGTAAGATAGCAGCTTGGCTAGTACCATAGTAATTATAATGATAAGTGATTCATCCTTCACACTATCCAGATGTTTCTAGGCCATCCTTTCATTCTATCCAAATACAACCAAATTATACTGACATTTAATCGACGTATTCCATTCTTCCCACATTACTAAACCATCTCAAAGCACACCTATCTGTCCATTCCTTGATCTAAAGCCAACCCTCATACCATTGCAGTTCTTCTTACAGTAGGTAAGTACATGAACTGTTTTTTTCAACAACTTCAATTTTTTTTTGTTTCTTCTGATTATTACGTCCCTATTTCAATGCGGGAAGGAAATTTGGCTAAATGATCACCAATGTACACCTTGGTTGTACACAGGTTTCTTGCTTCACATTCATTCTTGGGCTTACTTCTTCTTTCATACTACTACATCATTCATATTTATTTCTAGATACCTTTAAGAAATAACCTCTTCCATTCTTTCACCATCCATGTTTATTCTTTGAGAATTTTGGGGCACACAGGTTCAGTTCAAAACTCCTCTCTTAAAACAGTCAGTTCTGACTTACTAGTTAGGAGCTCAGAGATAGCATTCTTATATCATTTGCTGTAACTTTGTTTTTTAATGACAAAATGCTGGTATTGTGTCATTTTAAAACCAAGTAGACTAAGTCTAATTTTTATCTTTCAAAGTGCAGAATAGTAAGATTATACAGTATATTACACTGAAGTTAGCTGAGAACAGAAATTTTTTATAATGCTTACTTTTCGTAAGCAAACATAATAAAAAATGCAATGGACATTTATGAATTCTTTTCAGTCATGAAAAGGTAAAACTTATTTTCAAATTATATATATCATATTGCTGTTGTACGTCAGTTATTATGTATAAAAAAATCGGGAAAAATAGTTAACAAATATATGATATATATATATTTTTTTTATTTTGGAACAGTTTAAACATCATATGTGAACTACCCATACTTGCGTGGGAGGTACCATCCGCCAACACCTCAAAGACTTCACTCCAGTACCTCCCGACGTAAAGATATTTATGGTTAAATTTTTCCTGTGTTCTGCTAGTGACATCATTTGACATCACAGTCTCAAGTGATGGCGTTTGCTTGATGTCACTGGATTCTCAATGGTTTAACATTCATTGCTTCATCTTCCTGGTATCCATTCACTCATAACTATAATCCTGCTAACATTTACTCTATGCTTTCTCCACTTACTAACTCTTGCAGACTATTGGATACTGCAGTTTTTCTTCACCTCCCCTATGATTACTCTATTATTTTCAAACTTCATCAGTTTCTCACTCCATTCATGAATTACTTTCTTACCCCCAACTTTTCACCAAATTTACCGTCCTTTCTCCCACTTTTCATGGTACCCCATCCATAAAGATATTGAACATCCAAAGAGACCTAATACCCTTTTGTCAGAATCACTGATAATAAAAACAGGAAGTCTTCTTTCTCCCCAATGCTCACATTTCTAATCTACTTTCTCCTTTTGCATACATGTATGCTGTCTTTTCTCACTTTCACCAGGTGCTGCAATTTCACTTCAATATCCCCAGTCAGAAATTCATCGTCTGCGAATATCAGCCATTTCATACACCATTTATGACCCATTTTCTTATCTCAGAATTTTACACTTACATCTGCTGCCCTTTCTTTAACTTCTTGCATGCTTCCGTCCATACAATAAACAGTTCTGAAGACAGACCACACCCTTGTCTCAGCACTGTTTATAGATCGGTCCAGTCGCTGTCACACCAACAAATTGTAACACATGCTTCACGTCCTCTATGGAAACTTTTTATTGCCCTCAGCACTTTTGTTTTTCATACCGTGCTTGTTCAACACACTCTGCATTGCCTCTCATGATTCATCATAAACGCTTTCTTTTTAGGGTTGTGAATGCTGCATAAAGCTTTTTTCCTCTTATCTCTCTTTTTTCAGTAAAATTTCAACCTTACACATCACTGGTACACTAAGTAATATCATGCACGTATATTTCTTACAGTCCCATCTATCACCTTCCCTTTAAACAAAGAAACACTTATTGTTGTCACCCATTCCTTTGGAACCCTTTATTCATCCAGAGGTGCCTTACCTGGTCAACCATTCTGGCACACTTTCACCACCATTTTGCGGTATTTGACTCACAATCCCATGAACTCCGACCGGGGTCTTTGTTTTTTTACTGCTTTAAGTGTTCTCTTTATGCCATTGACGGTTGCTTCCACAAGCATTCTTAAACCTGCATTAACATCTAATACTCTTGCATGATTTGGTTCCACCTCTGTAATAGTAAGACTCCAAACAGCATTTTGCATAGATCTGAATGATTGCTTTGTGAAGAAAATTTTTGGAAACTTGCAAATAGGCTACTCAAGAATTTTATCGTCTTTGTTTCATCAGCATTTTAGTCCAAGTGTAATATGCAAAAACATTAAAAAATACAAGGCATAACTTGCTACACCTATGGATAATATTTTACCTTTTTCCATCCCACAAGTATGAAAATTATTTGAAAACTTACTTTGAATATAATGAAAAAGCATTGCTGGACAATCATTGCTAAGCCCATGTCAGTTTGGTTTCTCCTATAACAAAAGTACAACACTGTAAGAATAGTATCCCTCTTTGTATTTTGGCTTATTGCTAAAAATCTGTTTTAATTATGGATTACTTTAAAAAGGTTTCGTTACTGCCTTAACATTGCTTGGTTTAGGGATTATCTGATGTTGCTGTATTTACAAGCTGTTGTAAAAAAAGGTTCTATTGAGAAGCTTGTGACTGTCATTAAAAGAGTGGACTACTGTAGAGTTTATGTATTACAGCTTACCAAAGGTAGAATGGCAGAGCTTAGGCTTTTAGACTACACACCAGAGTTGAGTCAAGTCGTCATTGTCATTTGGCTAGACACAGGCAAGCTCATTTTTATTCAGAGTGTTGAAGAAAGATTTATCAGTAGTCCATGGGCTATCAGAGAGGAAGAACACACATTTTCTCACATTACTACCTGCTCTGTTCTGATGCAGAAGAAATAGGAGCAGAATACGGGTGCATGAATTCAATACCAACAGGCCAGAGTTTGTTGTTTTTAGTTATTTGTTTCCTCATCTCCTACATAAGCCAGTCAAATTCGTCAGTTTTTTTTCAGACTGGCAACGGAAAACTTCAAGACACCTGTTATATATTAATGTCTTTCATGAAAGTACTTTCTACAGACGACATGTTGTTGATGTATGCAGTCTTGGGAATCTTAGAGAGCAGGGTGATTCCAAAGTATGTTTACCATATCCTCAAGTTGTATAATGTGCATGGGAGCGGACTCATGATGACTGTGGGAGAAAGTGGATCTGGTCGTATTCCTGAATCAAATTGATGTGATTCCCTTGTTTCAGGCCAAGTAGTCATGGCTGTTGGACTCAACTCATCTCACCTTGAATTGACTAGACTCATTTGGTATGAATATGCAGCTTCAGAAAAGGATTACCCTTGTGTTGGTTGAGTTGCACTCTCAGCCTGTATTTAAAATGTTTTTTGACTTCATGTGCATTATATTACCAAAGAATGGCGTCAGCAAATATCTAGCCACAGATTACTGGAGTTACGGTGCACTTCAAATATTGGTTTTATAGCCAGCAGTTTTGCAGCCCCAAGATATCACAGTAACCTTCCATTATCAGGAGGACTGAAGATTTTAAGATTTTCATATAGAAACTGAAAACTTACTCTTCCTGTATTACAAGCAGCTATTTGACAGTTAATAATGGATACACCTTATGATTCCTTTGATATGTATGCATATATATCTTTGTTAAATGAATATGCTAATCCTTCAGGGCCTCTTTAGCAGTCTGTTACTGGATAAAGAAGTCCGTAGGTACCAACTGTCAAATATTGTGAATCTCGTGTGGTTTATTTAAAGTTTAACTCTCCACTACTGCATGTATTTGAATTTTTTAATGTGCACTGCTTTATTGTGAATATATAAAATATTGTTTGTACAAACAATGAATAAAAGCTGCTGTTATTGTTATTTGAAATGAATATAGGACAAACGTCAGCGCTGTCGGGGAATAAGTATTATGGAACTATTTGATTATGTCTTTGCACTGTAATGAAATTGAATGTTCGATGCTAATAACTTTTGACGTTTTTAATTTACTCTGTCACTGTTGTTAGAGACCGGGTGCACGTCGCAGCTTAAATCTGTTAATCTAATTTCGATATCGGCGTTGAAAACGTAATGTGTTTCTAGGAAATTTTCACATTAAAGCCTATTTCTGTGGATATGCATATGAATTAAGAGAAAAGAGATGCTTTAGTAGAACTGTATGTTGCTCTCAGTTTGCGAGTTCAGATGTACTTTCATCTAAACAAAGTACATCTTAGCTTGAATTTGACCAAAGAAAGTTTTGTAGACTCTCTCTCTCTCTCTCTCTCTCTCTCTCTCTCTCTCTCTCTCTGTAGTAGTAGTAGTAGTAGTAGTAGTAGTAGTAGTAGTAGTGGCATATTGGTATAACAATTCCCTTTGTGAGTTCAGGCAGGTTAAAAGAATTTATGGACGGTGTTGAAATATTTCTTAACTGCTAAGGGAGCTGATTAAGTGCTCAGAAGCAGAAGGGTCCATGAATAAAACGATCACGTGATTGCAACTCAGTGTAGTAATTTGGAAAAGTATCCCCATTAAACTGGATAGAGTGCATTTTGATGATTCAATAATTTGATATCTTGGAAGATGACGGCACTGGAGAATTATGTTTGAATGTTTCAGATAGGCCTCTTATGGTAGCTGGGCGTCTGAAGTTCCAAGTTGCATCAAATTTTACCATTTCGTCAGTGTCTATAATTTATCAGCTTAATGCAAATTTTGTTATTTTAATTTTATGAAGATGTCGATCAGCTTTCTCAAATAATGATGTTTAATAGCCTTACATTAATTCTACCGTACTGCCGCGTTCCTTGGTAATTTTCCAATCTCTAACCACGGTATTTGGAATTCACTTATTTTCATAGAGCTGGTCAGTGGGACTGACAACCTTAACTAAAGCAAGTCCGGAAAAAAAGAGAGTAGACTTAACAACGTTTTAGAAAGACGTTGGGCATAACCCAGTGGAATCGATAGACAGCTTTTTTTGAGAGAAAGGTTATACAGCAGTCGAGTGAAAAGAATATTGGGAAAGATTCCATTGCATGGATGCAAAGGGGAAAAGGTACGAAAACGAGTAGTTTGCGGATTTATGATCGCAAAATTAGTGCTTCCTAAGTACTTGAATCTTACTTACAATTAATATTTTTTGAATTCAAAACATTAGTGCCTTTCGAGTTTTATCTCTTGAATTTTTCGAAATGGTTTGGCACTTTGCTATTACGTGCTCCACATCAGAAGTTTGCAACTGAAATTTTCCTCATATATTTCTGCCGTTTCCTATATGATTACTTATTCTAAGCAGACTTGTGCGAGAAAAAAGTATTCGGGTGTGTATGTAGCTGTGGTTATACAAGCTCAACGTGGAAATGTCAAGAAATCATGGCATCTTGTTACTGATTCTGTTTGAAATTAAATTTCGAAATCTCTCTCTCTCTCTCTCTCTCTCTCTCTCTCTCTCTCTCTCTCTCTCTCTCTCTCTCTCTCTCTGTCCCTTTATCTTCCAATAAAGGCTTTCTCATGTAATCCTTTGGCTCTGGGACGGTGGTGGTAGTGTACGTGGGAAGTGGTCTTGCGTCATGGCCGACTATCTTTGAATTCCATCCTGGAGAAGGAAACGTCGGTTGGTGGTTATTACGGGGTATTAGGGACCGAGCTAATTGGTTTCCTCTGCCTCACTTTCGACCCATGATCGTTCAACCTTCGATAATTGCCCAGAAGCGAAATTGTTGAGAATTTTCTTGGTATTCATCTTTTCCCCTTCCTCTCCCCTCGTTCCGATCTCCTCCCCGAGACCGAAAATCGTCTTTTATTTTCAACCCTTCCCTTTTTATTGGTATATGATGATTTTGAATTTGCAACGCTTAAAGTTATTTTTAGACTGACCATTTTTCTATTTTGAAGAGAATTCTTTTAAGGCCAAAATAGATTTAATCATGTTTATTTTTTCTCCCTATTTTTGGCTAAACCCCTGTTTATGTTTACGCTTAAGACTGCCAAGGATTATATTGGTAACCTAGCGATGCTATACTTTAGCCATTGTTTTCCACTGCAGAATCAAAACATGAATAAATGTGTAGATTCTAATGGGTTTTCCTTTTTTGTGGCTAGGTAGCATTTTAGTTAGGATTTAAGCTAGAACAAAATAAAATCAGTAAAGTATTAAAATATACCTTCATTATATTGGACCGTGTACTGTAAATTCATTTTAGGCCAGGTGTGTAATTAAATCAGAAATTTTCTTGTATGCCAGTCAAATATTTCTTGAAGCAGCTTCATAGAATAGTGATGTTCCAATTTATACAGTGCTCTCTTGATTAGATTATTTAATTGTGTAGTAATTTCTAATGATGAAAAACGCGGCACTGGTCACCATCACTGCTAAAATCAAAATCATGAAACATTAGTTTTGAAAGGCACTCAGATGTAAGATCGAACAAGGAGGTCAGAAGATGAGAGGAGGAGAATCCACGTGTAGAAGGTGGATGAGGGAAATGTGGCCAGGGGAAATAAGAGATAATTAATGATTTGTGTGTTCAAGAAATTGAAGGAAAAGATTTGGAAGCTAAGAGGAGGCGCTTATGTTTCCTCTTTTCAAAGAAAGAGTTCTTTGAACTGTTTCAGAAATATGCGGAGATGATTTGGCAGTTAGAAAAGCAAGTCTTCTCGAGACTTGAGCAAACACTTTGTCCAGTTATTGGTTGATGGGAATGTGCTTTGACGGTGCTTCTTGTTGCATAATCAGATTTTTCTCTCTTGCCATGATAAAACAAAAAGAAAAGTATAGTAATTTTATTTTATGTTTTGGGAATACAAATTTTTTGCTATTGCTCCATGTTAATATAATTTGTAGTATTATCAGTACTGGTTTTAGAACATTTATTTTCTTTGAAATGAGTTATTGAAGCATAGTAGTTCAAAGTAACTTTTGGTAAATTAGTATGACTGCTATATTAGATTACGGCATTCATTCGCAATGGAATGCAGTTGAGTGTTTGATGATAACTTTTAGCGTTTTTAATGTACTATGTCACTGCTATTAGAGACTGGGTGCAGGTCACAGCTTAAATCTGCTAATTTAATTCCAACGTTAGCTTTGAAAATGAAATGCGCGTTCCGGGAACTGTTAACGTTTGTTCCATAGCTGTCGAATATCACATTACAGAAAATGTGAAAACTAATGATATAGGTTAAACAGATGATACGCCTGATGCTTAGTACATTTTGTTGTTGCTCTTAATACATATACTTGGCAGAGTTTGTGCAATACATACATACGTATATTTATGTGCGTTTGTGTGTGTGGGTGCACGCACATATATATTATATGTATATGTATGTATATATATATATATATATATATATATATATATATATATATATATATATATATATATATATATATATATATATAAATTATATAAAATTTTATTTTGTGTATAGATAATATATATATATATATATATATATATATATATATATATATATATATATATATATATATATATATATATATATATATATATATACATACATACATACATACAACATACATACATACATACACATACATACATATATTCTTACGCTTGAAGGTGGGGGTGCAAAAACTTCCCACAAGATGTTGCTGATCTGACTTTACCTGCAAGGGTAAAATAAAATAAGAAGGAACAAGGGCAGGAGGCCCTACTTTAGAGGGATTCTGGAGAAAAACTCGGGATAACTAAATTACCTGTATTTACAATACAAAATCATACGACAAGGAGGGATAAGGCAGACCACTGGGGTTCTGCTGGAGCACATTAAACGAATAATAGACGTTAACTGGGTGCTGGGATTACAGTTCAATGGCACTGTTTATAAGGTTGCAATTGGAACTTCTTTGGTGCAACCAACAAGCATACAGTCATGGCGGAGGGTTCCACAGCAGCAAGCACTCCTTTCTGCAACAGAGAAAAGCATACGATCACTTGATAAATTAATGGCAATAGGAAGGATAAGAGGCTAGTGCTGAGGGCAACGGAAATCCTCCTTTTATAAAACACTTCTGAATAAACTTGTGACACAAGTTTAACATGACAGGTCAGGTCTGTGTAACAGTTACACTTTGAAGCGGAAACTTTAAGGAGAAGAAGAAGCTAAGTGACTGGACAACCTCAGTTCCTTACTGTACCTTAATTCTGAAGAGATGGTTCCTGTAGTCGTACCAATTGAAGGACGGGGGTTGGGGGGGGGGGGGAGTTGACACAGGGTTTAAGATACTAGAACTGAGTCATTCAGCCACAGAGGGATGTTGGCTCTGAAGGAGTGGGCAGTCAGAGGTGTGACTTGCTTCTCGGTATTCGGGTCTCTGTCGATGTCCTGCTGTCTCTATGTCCTGCGATTGGGAGCTATTTATCATCTCCTAGGATTGCTGGCTTTTGAGCCCGGCAGGCATCCAGATGCATTCTGGGTATGTCCAACTTTCTCTTTGGGTGAATGCTGGACAGTTAATGCGTCCGACTTTCTTTTTGGGCAAAGGCTGGCGGGTAATATGTGCCTCAAGTCATGCAGGAGGCGTGGCCATCTTAATCAGTGCCTTGGGTCATTCAGGTGGCCAAGCATATTCTCGGAGTTCTGGTCAGTATCTGGAATAAGAGGCTTATAGCAGTCATGGAGCTCAAGAGAGGATTAAAAGCAACAAGGGAAATCAGAATGAGATCGAAGAGGCAACTTTCCACGACCGACCATCAGAGTGTCACGGCAAACGAACTTACTTAAGAGAAGATTATTAAGTTTGTTTATTATGAACTTTTACTTCATTCTTTAAAGGCGAGTTACCTTGGGAGTGTTAACCCTCTTAGCAATCAATATATATATATATATATATATATATATATATATATATATATATATATATATATATATATATATATATATATATATATATATATATATATAATATATATATATATATATATATATATATATATATATATATATATATATATATATATATATATATATATATTATATATTATATTATATTATATATATATATATATTATATATTATATTATATTATATTATATTATATTATATATATATATATATATATATATATATATATATATATATATATACATATATATATATATATATATATAAAATGCATACATTACAAACATACATATTTTTGCTCTTTTTGCTCTTGCCTTTGTGTGTGTGCCTCTCGAGTTTTCCGGTTTTTATCTATGTTATTTATAAGATAAAAAAATATATTTTTTCTTGGGATATAAGTGATTTTTATATATTTATAGTCTGTGTAATTTTCCAGCCTTGAAAATGCATGAAGTGATGTGAAACGTCGGCAAAATAAACGTGTAACGTGTGAGAGACATTCCTTTACCCCTTCAACCTGGGATATAGATGTAGATGTATTGATATATACCAGTATGTATATATATATATATATATATATATATATATATATATATATATATATATACATATATATATATATATATATAATGTGTGTTTGTAAGTCTCTTTATGATACGTTGTTCATATCAGCATATTTTTCATAAGAATAAATATATATATATATATATATATATATATATATATATATATATATATATATATATATATATATATATATATATATATATATATATATATATATATATATATAATGTTACAGTCACACACGTAATCAGTCATTACGCGTAATGACTGAAATTTCAGTCATCACGCGTAATGCAATTTATGGACATTTGATCCCCAGGAGCTAGTACTAAACACGGCAGAAATACATTTGACCCCCAGGGACTAGTACTAAACCCGGCAAAACAGTGTAGGTGACTCTGTTTCGCCGTGTTTAGTACTAACTCCTGGGGGGATCAAATGTCCCCTAAGTGCATTACGCGTGATGACTGAAATTTCAGTCATTACACGTAATGACTGATTACGCATGTTAACTGTAACATATATAATGTGTGTGTGTGTTTGTAAGTCTTTTTATGATACGTTGTTCATATCAGCATATTTTTCATAAGAATAAATATTTTTGTTATAGATCAGTGTCTAACTCTGCTAATTAACTTAATATTTTTTTTCCAGGGCCTTCCTCTTAACTTCTGGGGGAAGTGGAGACGGCACGGTGAGTACTATTGTTTTTTGTTGTACGGCCAACGTTTTCATCAGCATCTTTTTGACGCTTCTTTATTTTGTCTAGTGATAGATATTACCAGACGAAAGCTTACACTCTTGCGTGCTTTTTTCTTTGTATACTAGAACTGCATATTATTTATTTCGACTTTTCATTGTAACTCTGTACCTGCTAAAGGCTATGCGTAATAAAAGTCAGCCAAGAGATTCTTCACGCAAGTTAGCAACGAAATTAATTAGGGCCAAAATTGGTTTTTAACACTTTAGACAAAATATCGGTAAGACCTAGGTAAATTGCAAATCGAAATATAAACTAATTATTCGGCTTTCGTGCCATACCTCGTAAAGGGATGTTATAATAATATTTAATATCTTTTTTTTTCCCATGCATTCGCTTTTAACGATTCTAATAACACGAAGCCGTTTCTAGGTAAAATAGGTAGCCTGTTATTTGTCAGTCTGTTTCTTTTTCTTGGTTGTTAGAGCTGAGGTGTAGGTGATAACAATTAGGACTGAATTATGTATCTCAAGATGCCTCAGAAATCAGAATATTTTACTCACTTCCTCTCTGAATAGAAGGTAAAGAACCTAGAACAACAAACGGGCTATCTTACTCTAATTCCTTTACACTGTTAGAATATAACTACGATGTCAACCTCTGATGGTCTGTGACCAAGGAGGTTGGTCTGTGACCAAAGGAAAGTTGAAGGGCAGTTTATTGACTCTTCATTATTCTCGGAGGCGCTACAGTAAAATGTAATTTCTCTTTATAAGGCTGACGTGGAAGAAGGTGTTATAGTTATATATTTAAACAATATTTTCTTGAGCACTGAATCTTTCGGAAAACTGCCGGGAGCTGCAATGTTGGAAGAAAGATTTATTACTGGTATGCGTCACCAGGGTATTGAACAAAGATCTTCGTGAAAGATTTCGTGAAGGAAATTCAGTGACTTTTACAATGTGGGTACTAATGATTTCGTAACTTATTTTGTTTTATGACTTTACCTTTTTTTTTAATGACATAGTATTAAGAAGTTGGAGTCACTGAAATATAGATTGATATTTTACACGATTAAATTTTTTTTTTTTTTTACTTGTAAGCAATGCATGTCTCGTTGTTGTGAGGTAGAAGTTAAGAGCAGTAACTGCACTTCAGTTATAACTAGTTAAGGGCATTAAGAAATAAAGAAAAATACTTTGAGTGCTGTTGTACCTGGAAATTAAAATGATTCAAGTTGTCAGATTTCTATAAGGAAGACGTTCGGTTATCATATTACAGTACGATGCTTTTTATTAAAACTGTTGTCTGTGAAACTGTTAGTTTAGGCAGTTCTAGGCTCTTGGTAGTGCTTAACATTCCCTACCTTTGATTAGTTAGTAAAGCAAACAGAGGGAGGCACATAACAAATGCCATTATATAAATTTACTCAGGTCTCAGATTCCTTCAGATTCCGTAAGGAATGAAGAAACATCGAATTTCCAGTCGTTAGTTGTTAATGTAATTAAAAATAATGATATTGACTTACATAAAATAAGAACTCTGATATTGTTATCAGAAATGGTAAATGACTTAGCATGAAGCTGACTGTGAAAATAACCGAGATTTGACAAGCATGGATCCAATCCAGAACTAATTCCAGACGAGCATAAACCTTGCAATATACGGCAACAGTCATCAGGAACGATCATGATTAAAGTGACCCATTAATGAGTAGCCAGTATCATATTTTAACCAGTATTCTTCATCCAGAGGAATTTCAGAGTTCAGTCACAGTGGTATTCAGACCCTCATTCACAACCAAAATAGGGCAGAACTCGCCCTTAGGTCTTTGTGGAACTCGTCATTAGAAAGAAGAGATCCTGTGATACTCCTGGGAAGAAAGATTTAACGACGTGTTGTTTATATCTACCGTCACTATAGTAATCGAGAAAGATAAAGTTTGCTTATTTAATCGTTCTTGATCTATAAATCCCACACCGCTCTGCAATAGATACAAACAGAAGGGCGATCACTAATCATATGCCTGTGGGGAATGGCACATGGAAGAATAAAATCCATGGTTACGACAATAAAGTAAGTATCCATGAAAGTCTCCCGAGCATAGCAGATCCCTCTAGGTTTCCAGATCGTTGTGGATGATAACACGCCGCCCCATGTCTCTGCCAATTACCACCTAAAGGTTATGAAGAGAAATCTGAAAGCCCAATTAATCTCAGTTGATACAGTGACTGCATATGATTTTCAGGTGCGCTTATATTCACATAATGTTTTCATTTTAAAGGTTGTTCTTATTGAAATTATCAATATTGCACCTTCCCGAGACAATGTAGTATGGAGATGGAAAGGGGTGGCCTTTTTCACCTAACATAATTTGCCATCTCCCTCATGAGGATTTTTCCTTCTGGATTTCAATTGGTCTTTTGGGTCCTTTGCCGTGCAGTAAACTGCGTTGCTATCAAGTTCATCTTCACAGGGGAAGTCATTATTCAGTTAAATTAGCTGGTTTATGGTAATCTTTTTATGAATGTTTTTTGCCATTTTACATCCTGCCGACTGTTTTCCAACCTTCCACTACTGTGCATTAAACATTGGGCTTGCAACTCAAAAGTAAAATTAATAGATTATCATTTTAACATCAATATCCTTAAAGCAATCCTATTTTTTTGAAGGCCATTCTTCCAGGAACGACCCCTTTTTTTTCTATTTGAAACCACCTGCTCCTGCGGAGATTAACTCTTTCCAGAGCTCTGTAGGCCTTCCTTTTATGTACTCTTTCAAGCCTCTCACGCGCTAGTGTATTGCTGCTTACATACACACACACTGCTAATTTCTTGGATCTTTAGTGTGGAACCAGTACTTTGCATCACATAACGGGGGTTCTGATCTTGCTTTAATTATTGATAAAGAAAACAGTGGAAGCTGTAAATTTCGTCCTACTTTGTAAGATTTATTAAATCACGAGCAGACTGGAATAGAATTTTTAGTGACCATTCACCTCTGAATTGGTCACAATTGAATAAGGAAGTTAGGTATTTTTTCAACGTAATAAAAGGTTAATTCCTCCACGGTTTTTGAAAAACAAAGCCAAGTTACTTGACAGTTGTTGGCGTGCTGACTTGAAGAAACAGAGGGCCAGTAATCTTTGGAAAAGGAACAGATGTAATTCCACATGGAACAATTATACTTAGAGCTGTGGCTTAGTGAGCTGAAAATTTATACAGTTTTACCATAAAAAGAAACATTTTGTGGTATAACACACAGGAATATAAATGGTGGCTACCATGGAGCCAGTTGGAAATGATGTTGGAGGTGAACCGGGCCTTTGCAGAATGTTACCAAATCATTGGAAGAGTATCCATCTACCCATGCCTGGCACATGGTTGCTTCGCATGTCCAACTACGAATGGTTTGCAATTATGGCTACCAGAAGCATTTGCATGCAACAGACAGACGCATTGCTTTGAAAGCTTTACGCTGGCTAAATTCTTTTCCTTCCCATCAACAAAGGTGTTAGTGGTCAAGGAGTGATAAAATAAACCAGTTTCCTCATCTCTGTAGATTTGACTCAAAACAGGATGTTTCTTTTCATCATGTCTTTCAGTGTCTGCCAAAATTCCTCCCGAAAAGCATTCAAGGGTTTGCTGAAAGTCTTCTTTCTGGAGAACCCATGCCAACACAGCCAACCCTCAGATGCATTAAAGTTTGCAACCCCGTGCAGACTTGCAAACTTCGTGGCAGCAGCCTTCAGTTCAGCGCCACGGACGCACACTCTAGCTGACCTCTGCTGACGAAACCAGTTCAGGGTCAACTTTCAGTTTCTTTTGGCAGGGCTTGGCCATCACCTTATGGGCCTTACTCCTGGATGTGTCGTCTTCCCAAAATCTTTTGCGTATTTCTTCAGCTTGCCCATGGCTGCCTTGATGTCCTGCAAGATAGATAGCACTATAGCAAGCTCAGTTATGATGCGTGATATCAACCAGCCAGACTTGATTCTCTCAACAACTTCCGCCTTTTTACGAAGTTTCAGCACCTTCCTGGCCTTCTTAGGAGATGGCTGGGACACACACACATACACACACACAGAGCATTCTCACACAGCACTAACACATCTACAAAGCTGCAGGTGCCACAACAGAGGAATGAAGATTGGGGGAAAAGCATTGGGACTCACGATTTCACAGCAACCATTTATGTGATTACCGAAAAATTGTGAAACCAAATGAATGAGTGAATCGCGCTTTGCTACTAAGTGTATTGGTACTCTTCGAATGTAGCCAATGAAAGAAGGAAACTCCTATGATGATATCTTAATGTTTATCTCCATCAGGTATTCAAAGGCCAAAAAAAAAAAATTGTGTAGTGTGTTGCTTTTGTGCTAATAGCATTAACGCTTACAAGCACATGAGTGCTCATCCACCCATACGCCTTGTATTATACTTTATGTAGTGGTGACGTATATTTTGCCATCACCTGGGAAGCTGCATTTGTCAGTGAAGAGGACGGAAGATACCTTCCAGAACAGGGTTTCAAATGAGATTAAACAAGATTTTTTCTGAAGACTATGAAGAATTGAATGTACATCCATGAATATGCAAAGAAAGCAAGTGTTAAAAGTATTGAAGAATAGAATAACCCTGGTACTCTGAGGCAATGCTGTGATTAAGCCGTGTGTTGTTGACAGAATAAAGGATCCCAAGCACTTGTTAAGTAAAGTTCCATCTACCTTTGTTTTGGCAACACAGTAAGAAAGTATGGGATATATGCATCAGTTTGTTTCTAAGTGGCTCTACCAATGTCTCCTCTTGAAGTAAAGAAATTTCTAGGTGTAGAAAGGACTTGGGTTGTGTGTGTTTCTGATGATAGTTTATCTGGCTATCATGAAGGTACTGATAAGGAAGATGAACATTTTTGAATTAGATTTCCGCCTCCAAACAAGACCCAGTTATTTCAGTTCTTGACGATGGACCAGGGAAGA